>NW_027194752.1:0-17976 GCF_032444005.1 Ranitomeya imitator | reverse complement strand
CTGACCGGGCCCCATTTGCTCACACCGCAGCGGCCACATGGTCACTCCGCGGAGCCGACCTGACTGGGCCCCATCTGCTCACACAGCAGCGGCCACATGGTGACTCTGCGGAGCCGATCTGATCGGGCCCCATCTGCTCACACTGCAGCGGCCACATGGTGACTCTGCGGAGCTGATCTGACCGGGACCCATCCGTTCATGACGCAGCGACCATATGGTGACACCGCGGAGCCGATCTGACCGGGCCCCATCCGCTCACAGCTCACCACCTATGTGGGGGCTTCGGGGTAAAAACATTCCGGAATAAATTCAAGAATGTGACGCAAATCACATCCTGCAAACCGTGAACATATCTGGAAGAACAGAAGAAAATACTTTTTGGTTTCAAGAAAGTTAAGTTTCTATATTTTGTGCTCTAAAAAAAAAAGGTAAAAATAATGTTGAATCCATCATTGCGGCCTCCACAGCAGTGACCGGTGCATCGTGAAGTGGACGCAGTGTTTTCATCAATTCGCAGCGGTTTGTAAATCCACCTTTGTCCATTTTATGGCCGTTATAAATCTCTGGCTCTGAAAGTCTTGGCTGCGGTTTTAACTCATCTGAAAATGTTTCCAGGGAAAATGAGTCAAGAAGTCTCTGTCAAAGTAGGAATCGCTTACAGGTTTGTGCAAAGATGACCCCCTAAAAAAACTATATATATATATATCCAAGACCTCATCATATCACAGGTACTAGAGCCTCAGACCTCATCATATTACAGGTACTAGAGCCTCAGACCTCGGTTATTTTACATGTTCTAAACTCTAGAATCTAGAGCTACACACCTCGATAATATTAGATTATAGAACCACATGCCTTTATCATATGATCACTAGAGCCTACACCTAGGTACTAGAGCCTCATAGTTTGTCATATGAGGGTATGTTTCAAAGTGCAGGAAACGCTGCGTGTCTGACGCTGCATAGAGCCGTAGCGTCAGACACGCAGCGTCCAGATGTTACAGCATAGTGGAGGGGATTGAATGAAATCCCGTCTCCACTATGCGTGGTAACACGCACGCGGCGGCGGCCCTGCGACTCCGGACATGCTGAGTGTCTTTTCAGATCGCAGCATGTCCGTATATCTTGCGGCGACGCTGCGTCGCCGCAAGATATAGCACAGGGCCCTATGGTGGAGTGCGATGATCCCGGATGTGTGCTGTGAACACATCCGGCATCATCGCGTCCCAGAAAGGGGGCGGGGCTTACCGCAGAGCGGGTTTTCCGCTCCGATGATACCGCTGGCCATCCTGAACGTGGACACGCAGCCTTACAGGTTTTAGAGATACAGACCTCAGTCATATTACAGGTTCTCGAGTCACAGACCTCTGTAATATTACCGATTCTAGAACCTCAGTCATTGTCATATTACAGATTCTAGAGCCACAGACCTCATCATATTAAATGCTGTAGAGCCTCAGACCCTATATTACAGGTTCTGGAGCCTCAGACCTTGTTCTATTACAGGCTCTAGAGCCACATACCTCATCCCATTACAGGTTCTATTGCCTCAGGCAAAATCATATTACAGGTAGTAGAGCGTAGCAGGAGAGATGACATCATTACATATCCGCTGTACTGAGATGTATAGAGGATCTGAACACACCACAAAGAGACTGGAGCAACGAGAGACCGGCTAGAGGTATTTTTGTTATTTTATGTGGGGCCATTATACTGTAAGGAGCACTACGTTGGTCCTATTATACTGTATGGAAGTACATAATGGATACAATGTAACTAGAGAGAGTACAAAGGAGGGCAACAAAATTAATAAAGGGGATGGGAGAACTACAATACCCAGATAGATTAGCGAAATTAGGATTATTTAGTCTAGAAAAAAGACGACTGAGGGGCGATCTAATAACCATGTATAAGTATATAAGGGGACAATACAAATATCTCGCTGAGGATCTGTTTATACCAAGGAAGGTGACGGGCACAAGGGGGCATTCTTTGCGTCTGGAGGAGAGAAGGTTTTTCCACCAACATAGAAGAGGATTCTTTACTGTTAGGGCAGTGAGAATCTGGAATTGCTTGCCTGAGGAGGTGGTGATGGCGAACTCAGTCGAGGGGTTCAAGAGAGGCCTGGATGTCTTCCTGGAGCAGAACAATATTGTATCATACAACTATTAGGTTCTGTAGAAGGACGTAGATCTGGGGATTTATTATGATGGAATATAGGCTGAACTGGATGGACAAATGTCTTTTTTCGGCCTTACTATGTATGGAGCATTATGTGGGGCCATTATACTGTATGGAGCATTATGCCGGGCCAATTATACTTTATGGAGCACTATGAGAGGCCATTATATTGTATGGAGCACTTTTTGTGGCCATTATACAGTATGGAAGGTAATGCAGGGCCCCATTATAGTGCATGGAGCACTATGTGGGGCCCATTATACTGTATGGAGCACTTTTTGTGGCCATTATACTGTATGGAGGACTATGTGCTGCCCATAATACTGTATGGAGGACTATGTGCTGCCCATAATACTGTATGGAGGATTATGTGGTGCCCATAATACGGTATGGAGGACTATGTGGGCCCATTATACTGTATGGAGTGCTTTTCTGGCCATTATACTGTATGGAGCAATATGTGGGGGCCCAATATGCAGTACTGAGCACTTTTTTGGCCATTATACTGTATGGAGCATTATGTGGGGCCCATTACACTGTATGGAGGACTATGTGGGGCCCATTACACTGTATGGAGGACTATGTGGGGCCCATTATACTGTATGGAGCCTTATTTGGGCCCATTATACTGTATAGAGCACTATGTGGGGCCCATTATACTGTATGGAGGACTATGTGGGACCCATGATACTGTATGGAGCCTTATTTGGGCCCATTATACTGTATAGAGCACTATGTGGGGCCCATAATACGGTATGGTGGACTATGTGGGCCTTTTATACTGTATGGAGTGCTTTTCTGGTCATTATACTGTATGGAGCAATATGTGGGGCCCATGATACTGCATGGAGGATTATGTGGTGCCCATAATACGGTATGGAGGACTATGTGGGCCCATTATACTGTATGGAGTGCTTTTCTGGCCATTATACTGTATGGAGCAATATGTGGGGGCCCAATATGCAGTACTGAGCACTTTTTTGGCCATTATACTGTATGGAGAACTATGTGGGGCCCATGATACTGTATGGAGCCTTATTTGGGCCCATTATACTGTATGGAGCATTATGTGGGCCCATTACACTGAATGGAGGGCTGTGTGGGGATTACAGTTGGAGAATCATACTATGATGAGGTCACCATTGTCGGTAGGATTGAGGGAGGTGGGTACAGTGGGGTCATCATGCAATGCGCGAGGAGGGTTTTGTGGAGGAATTCACTGTGAGGGTATCACACTGTTTGGGGTCACTTTTATTGGCATCATACTTTATCATCTGTATTATTCACATTTTTTTTATTCTTTGTTATTACATATTTATATTAGGCCATCTGCTTTTACTGCTGTTACAGAACATATTATATTATTCCAATATGCCAAGATGTATTCATTAGAATGTACTTTGTTTGGGAAAAGGCTCCTTTAAGTTTGTTTTGATATGAAAAAGTTACATTTTATATTTGATAAGGAAAAACTTGCTCAATGCAGACATTCTTTTAATAAGTATGAAGGTTGGCCTTTTAATTTTGGCTCCCAGGATCACACACAGCTCCTCCGTCATGGAGCTGGACTGTGACTTTCCCAGGCTGATCCAAAGGTGGACGTGGGATAGTGATGGACAATTCTTCTAGCAGATGTGAAGCATCACAAGGTCATAGTTCTCTAGGGAGAGAGACCAGTGCCAGTGGAGCAGCAAAGCCTGGGGAAGAACACACCAAGGGCAGTCACGAATTAGGAAATATCTGTAACCTAGTAACCTTATTAGCAGCCATGAGGATATTCTCAACTCTCCTGTAACTAAAACAAACTTTCTGCCACATTATCAGTCTCCATCCCCTTCTGGCAGCGGACAGTATAGTCCCTTCTTGGTTTCCTTGCAGGAGTCGTCTCCACAGCTATACAGCCCTGTACTGCCAGTCTGCTACATCGCTGACAAGCAGGCAGAAAGATATTTCTATTGACTGAGCGTGTGTGTCCTCCAGCACTTGGCTCATTAGGTGGAAGGAACTGAGCGTGTGTGTCCTCCAGCACTCGGCTCATTAGGTGGAGGTGACTGAGCGTGTGTGTCCTCCAGCACTCGGCTCATTAGGTGGAAGGAACTGAGCGTGTGTGTCCTCCAGCACTCGGCTCATTAGGTGGAGGTGACTGAGCGTGTGTGTCCTCCAGCACTCGGCTCATTAGGTGGAAGGAACTGAGCGTGTGTCCTCCAGCACTCGGCTCATTAGGTGGAGGGGACTGGGCGTGTGTGTCCTCCAGCACTCGGCTCATTAGGTGGAAGGAACTGAGCGTGTGTGTCCTCCAGCACTCGGCTCATTAGGTGGAGGGGACTGGGCGTGTGTGTCCTCCAGCACTCGGTTCATTAGGTGGAGGTGACTGAGCGTGTGTGTCCTCCAGCACTCGGCTCATTAGGTGGAGGGGACTGAGCGTGTGTGTCCTCCAGCACTCGGCTCATTAGGTGGAGGTGACTGAGCGTGTGTGTCCTCCAGCACTCGGCTCATTAGGTGGAAGGAACTGAGCGTGTGTGTCCTCCAGCACTCGGCTCATTAGGTGGAGGGGACTGGGCGCATGTGTCCTCCAGCACTCGGCTCATTAGGTGGAGGTGACTGAGCGTGTGTGTCCTCCAGCACTCGGCTCATTAGGTGGAAGGAAGTGAGCGTGTGTGTCCTCCAGCACTCGGCTCATTAGGTGGAGGGGACTGGGCGTGTGTGTCCTCCAGCACTCGGCTCATTAGGTGGAGGTGACTGAGCGTGTGTGTCCTCCAGCACTCGGCTCATTAGGTGGAGGTGACTGAGCGTGTGTGTCCTCCAGCACTCGGCTCATTAGGTGGAGGGGACTGAGCGTGCGTGTCCTCCAGCACTCGGCTCATTAGGTGGAGGTGACTGAGCGTGTGTGTCCTCCAGCACTTGGCTCATTAGGTGGTGGCCACTGATAGGACTCAACGATCCCCCGAAAATTAAATTGAACACTGGGTTCCCAGAGTAGTGGCCACTATACCTAGTGCACGATGGAACTGGAAATCTTGTCACACTTTAGTTGACAAGGGGGCGTAGTTTACTAAATGACATTACTCCAAAACTTAGGTGCAAAAATGTGCTGCAAAGATGCGTAAAATTAACCAGAAGTGTATAAAGGTGCGCCACATTTATCATGTATCTTCAGACTTTGCCGTCTTGATATCGGACAGGAACATATTAGTAAATGTCCCCCAGTATTTCCTCTGCTCCCGTCACTCGGCCATGATGGGAAAAGTGGAGAACTTGGTGCACTGCGCCCTCTGGTGGCCGCTTATTGTAAAAGCCCGTGTTTTTCCACACACCACTGTGGAAGTAGAAGTCTGATAGGTATGAGGCTAAAATGGAGAAATATTTTGTCCCTCTGGCATTCAGGTAATCCACAATCACAATCTGCCTATTTTACAAAGGAAAAAAATGGAAATCTGTGCTGAGAATTTTAAGATTGCGACACAAACTAAGACTTCGTTATACCAATTAGTGCCGGTCTGTAAAGGGGCCACAATGGGGATCCGGAAGCTTGGTCTGCTCACCTGACCCATCCTATAAAAGAACGCAGAAAGCGACCATTGTGTAAATGTATTTATTTTATAACCTGATCTGTGCAAAATGCCTCCTGCACCAGAAGCGGACGTCCGGAGGTGAGGGCAAGAGACGATGTGCGGCCGCCTGATTATTGCATGTCGGAGGAACACGAAGCAGCATAAATAACTCATCTCAGACAGAATATATAGGAAATGTCAGATCACGGGCGGCAAGAGGGCGATCCAAAAGAGAATGTCCTCCCCGTCTTCATGTGCCCTCCATGCCGGGGAGGGAAAGTGACACGGGCAGGAGAACATGAAGAGTTAAATAAATAAAATAATGCATATCAATAATAAAAAAACAAACAAACACACGATGTGTGCATTTATGTCGCCATATATAAACACTCTCCGAATGTCACAAGGTAATACTGACGAGGAAAACCCCACACGACTCCATAACACTGCGGCCGAGCACAAGAAGAGTTAAAAATATAGAATCTGCTTTTATCTGTCCTGTATCAGCAAATAAAGGACGAGGCAGTGAGAAAGCAAATGCTCGGAAAATGTAACAGACGGAGAAACGGCGACGACTCTCCCCGGGATCCATGGCAAGTCAATAGGACAGCTTGACAATAAGCCGTGCGATATTCACCGACACCTCTCTCATATGAAAGGATGTAACGAGTCTATAGCATTTACAGAAATAGAGATACTCTAATACATCAGCCGGCGGAGATCAGGGGCGCCGCTCCGTGCACAGTTGTGGTCGATCTCTGGGCTTCGTGGCTGGGATCGGGCTCAGATGGTGATCCCGCTCAGATGGTGATCCCTTTGATCAGAGAGCTCTCCAGGGTGATATTGAACTCTTGCAGCGTCTGCAGGACGCGGATTAGCGAGTTGACGAGGGTGTGGTCCTTTATTAACGCCGTGTCCTCGTACATCTGTGCTATGATGGGGCAGTCGGCCAGGAGGGCGATCCAGTGGTGCAAGTGATGATCCCTGCAGAAAGTGGCAGGAGAGATGAGAAGAACACAGATCGCTATATAGACAAATGATACATGACCGACTTCATACAGGACTTCATACATTGTCACAGAATGGAAAGGCCTCAAGGATCTTTCCTTCACAGTCCGCAGGCATCACGCAGCATTTCTGTAGCCAGGCGTTCAGCTCTGCCAGCAGCACATAAGCAAGACAGATTCCCTTTCACTTACAGCAAGCAGAGGTCTTGTATCTCAGTCACGGCTGCCAGTTACCACACTATGCTGTCTACATCCCACTGACGGAGTCCCCACAAAACTGCGCACACGGAATCTGCAAAACTCTGAACTTTCCCACAATGTTAAAATGTTTACTTGACTCTTCTCCAGCGCAGGAAGCAAAGCCGGGCACTAAATAGTATAGTTAATAACGCCAAGAATACGCAGATATTCAGAAGAGACACCATCCAACAGACTATGGGGCATCTCCCCATTATTCACCATCCAACGGACTATGGGGCATCTCCCCATTATTCACCATCCAACAGACTATGGGGCATCTCCCCATTATTCACCATCCAACGGACTATGGGGCATCTCCCCATTATTCACCATCCAACGGACTATGGGGCATCTCCCCATTATTCACCATCCAACGGACTATGGGGCATCTCCCCATTATTCACCATCCAACGGACTATGGGGCATCTCCACATTATTCACCATCCAACAGACTATGGGGCATCTCCCCATTATTCACCATCCAACGGACTATGGGGCATCTCCCCATTATTCACCATCCAACAGACTATGGGGCATCTCCCCATTATTCACCATCCAACAGACTATGGGGCATCTCCCCATTATTCACCATCCAACGGACTATGGGGCATCTCCCCATTATTCACCATCCAACAGACTATAGGGCATCTCCACATTATTCACCATCCAACGGACTATGGGGCATCTCCCCATTATTCACCATCCAACGGACTATGGGGCATCTCCCCATTATTCACCATCCAACGGACTATGGGGCATCTCCCCATTATTCACCATCCAACAGACTATGGGGCATCTCCCCATTATTCACCATCCAACGGACTATGGGGCATCTCCACATTATTCACCATCCAACGGACTATGGGGCATCTCCCCATTATTCACCATCCAACGGACTATGGGGCATCTCCCCATTATTCACCATCCAACGGACTATGGGGCATCTCCACATTATTCACCATCCAACAGACTATGGGGCATCTCCCCATTATTCACCATCCAACGGACTATGGGGCATCTCCCCATTATTCACCATCCAACAGACAACAGACTATGGGGCATCTCCCCATTATTCACCATCCAACGGACTATGGGGCATCTCCACATTATTCACCATCCAACGGACTATGGGGCATCTCCCCATTATTCACCATCCAACGGACTATGGGGCATCTCCCCATTATTCACCATCCAACAGACTATGGGGCATCTCCCCATTATTCACCATCCAACGGACTATGGGGCATCTCCCCATTATTCACCATCCAACGGACTATGGGGCATCTCCCCATTATTCACCATCCAACGGACTATGGGGCATCTCCCCATTATTCACCATCCAACGGACTATGGGGCATCTCCCCATTATTCACCATCCAACGGACTATGGGGCATCTCCCCATTATTCACCATCCAACGGACTATGGGGCGTCTCCCCATTATTCACCATCCAACAGACAACAGACTATGGGGCATCTCCCCATTATTCACCATCCAACGGACTATGGGGCATCTCCACATTATTCACCATCCAACGGACTATGGGGCATCTCCCCATTATTCACCATCCAACGGACTATGGGGCGTCTCCCCATTATTCACCATCCAACGGACTATGGGGCGTCTCCCCATTATTCACCATCCAACGGACTATGGGGCATCTCCCCATTATTCACCATCCAACGGACTATGGGGCATCTCCCCATTATTCACCATCCAACGGACTATGGGGCATCTCCCCATTATTCACCATCCAACAGACTATGGGGCATCTCCCCATTATTCACCATCCAACGGACTATGGGGCATCTCCACATTATTCACCATCCAACGGACTATGGGGCATCTCCACATTATTCACCATCCAACGGACTATGGGGCATCTCCACATAATTTTGCAGGTTGTTAGAATCTCAGCAAAACCAAAGTTAGAGATTTCTGCCTCAATTCAGCACACCAATTTTTTCCGGATTTATGGCGTAAATTGCTTTGAAAGGTTGCGCTCCGGTTTGGCCCACCCCTACCCAAAAGGGCACAGCTGTGGCGGGATGGGGCGAGACGTCCGGTGAGTGGTGTGAACCTCTGTCTTCCACAGATCTCTCATCAGGACTTAGATGAGCGGTGTGGTTCCTTAGGATAGAGATTGAGCCCAGTCACTGACTGGAGTAATATTTCTGCCGGAGGTGCACGAGACACTCCTGATTCCTTAAGAGGTGAGCGCCTCAATAAATCAGGAGCGTCAGACTCTTACCCCCCTTGATGCATCGGGGCCTCTCTGTTCAGCATTAAAGTGAATGTTTTCATATCGTTGACGTCTAGGCGCCATTTAATCATTACTTTTTCATGGGCAGAGATGGGTCCTCGCTCATCAGAAGAAGAGGGATGGATGGAAGGTTCTATTTATAGGATGCAAATTATTTTCTTGAGCTCTTATTATTTAGTTTTTTTTAGGGAAGTGAAATAAACAGAAAAGCAGCAATTTAATTTTTTTTACAAACTTATCTAGTCCTATTAGGAGACTCCCTTCTTCAGAACTTTGCAGTTCATCATGTATCTGGCAGAATACAATGGGCTCAGTCCGGGGAAAGCCAGAAGGCTATGACATTCAGTGATCGCATCAAAGGGGTTATTAAAAACTAGTTATGACCCCAATTATAGCAGATTTTGGCCCCAGTAGACCCCAATAAGTAATGATGTTGCGTCCAGCTCCTGTGTCTGCACCATCACGGTAAGGGAAGCTGTCCGAGCTATGGCCGCCTATGTGTACCTTCTCTACAAACGTATGACTAGTACTTTAAGGCAGCGTGCACTCACCGGGCCCCTAGACACACAAACATCTGGAACTTTCCGTCTTTGCCAATGTTCCTGGGCGTGCCGTTTATGGCGGTGATGAAGCGGCTGAAGTTGCAGACCCGTTTCTGCCAGTCCTCCCCCGCCGCCGTGTCACTCGCGTCCAGCGCATCGTAATGTGCTTGTGCTTTTTCTACGGATAACATGATCAGATGTCAGTAGTCACCGGGAAAGATGCGAACCTGCCGGAGCCCAAGTCGTGCTCCTACCTAAAAAGTCCCATATGAAGATGCTCTTAAAGAGTCGCGGGGACTTGAATCCGTGCTGGAAGACTTGCTCCAACGCCGCGACCAAACCACACTCTCCGCACAGCAACAGCGTCAGGCTGCCCCTCTACAAGACAGGAATACAGAAATACCGGCGCCCGTCATCACACGATCAGCCATGTCGTGTTAGTACCAGGGGGACGTCACAAATCCATCGTACCTCCTTCTCCGGCTTGTGGAAATGCTTGACGATGCCGTTCACTGCCTCTCCTATGGCCTCCTGGATCTGCCCCGTGTTCAGTTCTACAAGGAAAACAGTGGATGAGCGCCATGAAATAACAGAGTGCAGAAAGATTGGCATCACCAGCAGGGGGCGCTCTAATAATAATAAGGGGTGCTTACTGGGTCTGCTATTGGGGGATATGGCCACAAGTCTCCGGATCATGCCCGGGGAGTGCTGCAGAGGAGGCGTCCGGCAGGGTCTTTCTTCAGTATCTGGTGTGGACGTCAGAAGATCTCCAACCAGAACCCTCTCCAGACTCCCATCATCCATCCCTTTCCCCAGCCATCGACCGCACGGGAACCTGGAAGAAGAAAAAAATGCTAGAAGAGAAAAAATGGCTGCTCTTTAGCTAGATTATACTCTACTCACATCTAGAGCTGCATTCAAAATTCTGCAGGCTTCCTGATAAGAGTCAAGGCTACAGAGGCTGGCATCTCTCTGCTGCCCCTGCTGGTCTAGTGAGGTAATGCATGGTGGGAGATGTGTCTACAATACGCACCACAGTAAAAATGACATTTCCCACAAAGTGATGCGTCAGAGCACGAGCGCTCAGCTGCACCTCTCAGTGCTGACCTCCAGGGGGCAGCAATAAGGCACAGAATGCAGCTCTGGACGTGCCGGGCACAAGGTAACGTGCGATCAGTACTGGCCGCCGGCCCTCACTTGTACGCGTGGCCCGTGATCTCGTTCCGGACCATGACGTGCTCCACCAGCCACTTGGCGTACAGCCCCGAGTTGTCGTGTCCGATCTGCACGGTCGTCAGCTTGCCCAGGTTTTGGCACTGTGCGGGGAGACAAGAGGCGCAGGGTCACATCATCGCTGTGATATGGAAGGTAGAGGACAGCGGGCAGAAGGCGACACGGCGGCCAGAGGAAGGGGGCGACACGGCGGCCAGAGGAAGGGGGCGACACGGCGGCCAGAGGAAGGGGGCGACACGGCGGCCAGAGGAAGGGGGCGACACGGCGGCCAGAGGAAGGGGGCGACACGGCGGCCAGAGGAAGGGGGCGACACGGCGGCCAGAGGAAGGGGGCGACACGGCGGCCAGAGGAAGGGGGCGACACGGCGGCCAGAGGAAGGGGGCGACACGGCGGCCAGAGGAAGGGGGCGACACGGCGGCCAGAGGAAGGGGGCGACACGGCGGCCAGAGGAAGGGGGCGACACGGCGGCCAGAGGAAGGGGGCGACACGGCGGCCAGAGGAAGGGGGCGACACGGCGGCCAGAGGAAGGGGGCGACACGGCGGCCAGAGGAAGGGGGCGACACGGCGGCCAGAGGAAGGGGGCGACACGGCGGCCAGAGGAAGGGGGCGACACGGCGGCCAGAGGAAGGGGGCGACACGGCGGCCAGAGGAAGGGGGCGACACGGCGGCCAGGGGAAGGGGGCGACACGGCGGCCAGGGGAAGGGGGCGACACGGCGGCCAGGGGAAGGGGGCGACACGGCGGCCAGGGGAAGGGGGCGACACGGCGGCCAGGGGAAGGGGGCGACACGGCGGCCAGGGGAAGGGGGCGACACGGCGGCCAGGGGAAGGGGGCGACACGGCGGCCAGGGGAAGGGGGCGACACGGCGGCCAGGGGAAGGGGGCGACACGGCGGCCAGGGGAAGGGGGCGACACGGCGGCCAGGGGAAGGGGGCGACACGGCGGCCAGGGGAAGGGGGCGACACGGCGGCCAGGGGAAGGGGGCGACACGGCGGCCAGGGGAAGGGGGCGACACGGCGGCCAGGGGAAGGGGGCGACACGGCGGCCAGGGGAAGGGGGCGACACGGCGGCCAGGGGAAGGGGGCGACACGGCGGCCAGGGGAAGGGGGCGACACGGCGGCCAGGGGAAGGGGGCGACACGGCGGCCAGGGGAAGGGGGCGACACGGCGGCCAGGGGAAGGGGGCGACACGGCGGCCAGGGGAAGGGGGCGACACGGCGGCCAGAGGAAGGGGGCGACACGGCGGCCAGAGGAAGGGGGCGACACGGCGGCCAGAGGAAGGGGGCGACACGGCGGCCAGAGGAAGGGGGCGACACGGCGGCCAGAGGAAGGGGGCGACACGGCGGCCAGAGGAAGGGGGCGACACGGCGGCCAGAGGAAGGGGGCGACACGGCGGCCAGAGGAAGGGGGCGACACGGCGGCCAGAGGAAGGGGGCGACACGGCGGCCAGAGGAAGGGGGCGACACGGCGGCCAGAGGAAGGGGGCGACACGGCGGCCAGAGGAAGGGGGCGACACGGCGGCCAGAGGAAGGGGGCGACACGGCGGCCAGAGGAAGGGGGCGACACGGCGGCCAGAGGAAGGGGGCGACACGGCGGCCAGAGGAAGGGGGCGACACGGCGGCCAGAGGAAGGGGGCGACACGGCGGCCAGAGGAAGGGGGCGACACGGCGGCCAGAGGAAGGGGGCGACACGGCGGCCAGAGGAAGGGGGCGACACGGCGGCCAGAGGAAGGGGGCGACACGGCGGCCAGAGGAAGGGGGCGACACGGCGGCCAGAGGAAGGGGGCGACACGGCGGCCAGGGGAAGGGGGCGACACGGCGGCCAGGGGAAGGGGGCGACACGGCGGCCAGGGGAAGGGGGCGACACGGCGGCCAGGGGAAGGGGGCGACACGGCGGCCAGGGGAAGGGGGCGACACGGCGGCCAGGGGAAGGGGGCGACACGGCGGCCAGGGGAAGGGGGCGACACGGCGGCCAGGGGAAGGGGGCGACACGGCGGCCAGGGGAAGGGGGCGACACGGCGGCCAGGGGAAGGGGGCGACACGGCGGCCAGGGGAAGGGGGCGACACGGCGGCCAGGGGAAGGGGGCGACACGGCGGCCAGGGGAAGGGGGCGACACGGCGGCCAGGGGAAGGGGGCGACACGGCGGCCAGGGGAAGGGGGCGACACGGCGGCCAGGGGAAGGGGGCGACACGGCGGCCAGGGGAAGGGGGCGACACGGCGGCCAGGGGAAGGGGGCGACACGGCGGCCAGGGGAAGGGGGCGACACGGCGGCCAGGGGAAGGGGGCGACACGGCGGCCAGGGGAAGGGGGCGACACGGCGGCCAGGGGAAGGGGGCGACACGGCGGCCAGGGGAAGGGGGCGACACGGCGGCCAGGGGAAGGGGGCGACACGGCGGCCAGGGGAAGGGGGCGACACGGCGGCCAGGGGAAGGGGGCGACACGGCGGCCAGGGGAAGGGGGCGACACGGCGGCCAGGGGAAGGGGGCGACACGGCGGCCAGGGGAAGGGGGCGACACGGCGGCCAGGGGAAGGGGGCGACACGGCGGCCAGGGGAAGGGGGCGACACGGCGGCCAGGGGAAGGGGGCGACACGGCGGCCAGGGGAAGGGGGCGACACGGCGGCCAGGGGAAGGGGGCGACACGGCGGCCAGGGGAAGGGGGCGACACGGCGGCCAGGGGAAGGGGGCGACACGGCGGCCAGGGGAAGGGGGCGACACGGCGGCCAGGGGAAGGGGGCGACACGGCGGCCAGGGGAAGGGGGCGACACGGCGGCCAGGGGAAGGGGGCGACACGGCGGCCAGGGGAAGGGGGCGACACGGCGGCCAGGGGAAGGGGGCGACACGGCGGCCAGGGGAAGGGGGCGACACGGCGGCCAGGGGAAGGGGGCGACACGGCGGCCAGGGGAAGGGGGCGACACGGCGGCCAGGGGAAGGGGGCGACACGGCGGCCAGGGGAAGGGGGCGACACGGCGGCCAGGGGAAGGGGGCGACACGGCGGCCAGGGGAAGGGGGCGACACGGCGGCCAGGGGAAGGGGGCGACACGGCGGCCAGGGGAAGGGGGCGACACGGCGGCCAGGGGAAGGGGGCGACACGGCGGCCAGGGGAAGGGGGCGACACGGCGGCCAGGGGAAGGGGGCGACACGGCGGCCAGAGGAAGGGGGCGACACGGCGGCCAGAGGAAGGGGGCGACACGGCGGCCAGAGGAAGGGGGCGACACGGCGGCCAGAGGAAGGGGGCGACACGGCGGCCAGAGGAAGGGGGCGACACGGCGGCCAGAGGAAGGGGGCGACACGGCGGCCAGAGGAAGGGGGCGACACGGCGGCCAGAGGAAGGGGGCGACACGGCGGCCAGAGGAAGGGGGCGACACGGCGGCCAGAGGAAGGGGGCGACACGGCGGCCAGAGGAAGGGGGCGACACGGCGGCCAGAGGAAGGGGGCGACACGGCGGCCAGAGGAAGGGGGCGACACGGCGGCCAGAGGAAGGGGGCGACACGGCGGCCAGAGGAAGGGGGCGACACGGCGGCCAGAGGAAGGGGGCGACACGGCGGCCAGAGGAAGGGGGCGACACGGCGGCCAGAGGAAGGGGGCGACACGGCGGCCAGAGGAAGGGGGCGACACGGCGGCCAGAGGAAGGGGGCGACACGGCGGCCAGAGGAAGGGGGCGACACGGCGGCCAGAGGAAGGGGGCGACACGGCGGCCAGAGGAAGGGGGCGACACGGCGGCCAGAGGAAGGGGGCGACACGGCGGCCAGAGGAAGGGGGCGACACGGCGGCCAGAGGAAGGGGGCGACACGGCGGCCAGAGGAAGGGGGCGACACGGCGGCCAGAGGAAGGGGGCGACACGGCGGCCAGAGGAAGGGGGCGACACGGCGGCCAGAGGAAGGGGGCGACACGGCGGCCAGAGGAAGGGGGCGACACGGCGGCCAGGGGAAGGGGGCGACACGGCGGCCAGGGGAAGGGGGCGACACGGCGGCCAGGGGAAGGGGGCGACACGGCGGCCAGGGGAAGGGGGCGACACGGCGGCCAGGGGAAGGGGGCGACACGGCGGCCAGGGGAAGGGGGCGACACGGCGGCCAGGGGAAGGGGGCGACACGGCGGCCAGGGGAAGGGGGCGACACGGCGGCCAGGGGAAGGGGGCGACACGGCGGCCAGGGGAAGGGGGCGACACGGCGGCCAGGGGAAGGGGGCGACACGGCGGCCAGGGGAAGGGGGCGACACGGCGGCCAGGGGAAGGGGGCGACACGGCGGCCAGGGGAAGGGGGCGACACGGCGGCCAGGGGAAGGGGGCGACACGGCGGCCAGGGGAAGGGGGCGACACGGCGGCCAGGGGAAGGGGGCGACACGGCGGCCAGGGGAAGGGGGCGACACGGCGGCCAGGGGAAGGGGGCGACACGGCGGCCAGGGGAAGGGGGCGACACGGCGGCCAGGGGAAGGGGGCGACACGGCGGCCAGGGGAAGGGGGCGACACGGCGGCCAGGGGAAGGGGGCGACACGGCGGCCAGGGGAAGGGGGCGACACGGCGGCCAGGGGAAGGGGGCGACACGGCGGCCAGGGGAAGGGGGCGACACGGCGGCCAGGGGAAGGGGGCGACACGGCGGCCAGGGGAAGGGGGCGACACGGCGGCCAGGGGAAGGGGGCGACACGGCGGCCAGGGGAAGGGGGCGACACGGCGGCCAGGGGAAGGGGGCGACACGGCGGCCAGGGGAAGGGGGCGACACGGCGGCCAGGGGAAGGGGGCGACACGGCGGCCAGGGGAAGGGGGCGACACGGCGGCCAGGGGAAGGGGGCGACACGGCGGCCAGGGGAAGAGGGCGACACGGCGGCCAGGGGAAGAGGGCGACACGGCGGCCAGGGGAAGAGGGCGACACGGCGGCCAGGGGAAGAGGGCGACACGGCGGCCAGGGGAAGAGGGCGACACGGCGGCCAGGGGAAGAGGGCGACACGGCGGCCAGGCACTATAATACTATAATACAGCGGCCAGGCATTCATCAATGAGCCAGACTCTGCAGAGACGAGCGTGTGAGACCGCTTACAGTGCCCAGATACCAGCGACACCCTCCGCAACATCAGCAGCACAAATATCCAACGCACCTCATGGGTCATCTCCAGGATATTCCGGGGAACCTGCAACACACCCGTCTCGCCCATCTCCCCCGAGATACAGATCCAGGGGTTGGCAGTGAACATGGAGCCTCCGAGCTTCTTACTGGGAATGATGAGGATGTGATAAGGGATCACTGAGGAGAGAAGAACATGAGACAAATCATCCACCGAGACCACGTATCACCGAGGAGCAGCTGCATTATACTACAGAGCTGAACCCACAATGCTGCTAACTTCAGTGCAAGAACCTCCTAGTGTAGTGAAATATGTATAGGTTTATATGTGTGACTAGCAGTAATATAACATCTGTCCTGAAACTACAGGGGTCACAACATAAGTTATCCTGAGAAGGCAGTCTCCTGTCTCCAATCTCGCCAGGGGGCCTCGCTAAGAACCAGGAAGGGGAAACGTTTCACACCTTCGGCTCTTTTGAAGAGAGATGTCAATTACAGCCTGACACTATTTATATATGAGAAACGTTACACAAAGCGTTTCAGAGAAAATAATATATTCATTGGTGGAGCGGCCATGGTTCTGTCACAAACCAGCAATTATAATATTAACCTGAGAGGCTGGTCTAGAAATCTGACCTCCAGGTTGGCTCTATAAATTAGGCCTACACAGAAAGAAAGCTGTTCACATGAGAGGGCAGCCTGGGAAGCTGATGTGAGCAATTCCATATTTCTCCCTCCCTCAGGGACAGAGAATCAGAATGCAAAGTTCGATATTTCTGTAAGTTTTATCCCTTAATTTTATCACTGTTTTTGCATATTTGCATGTCACTTTTTATTCCAGTATTTTTATATACTTTTTATTGTAAGCACTGCACCTTTTCTATTAAAGTTTAAAACATTAAGTCTGAACCTTGTATGCTCTAAAAGAATCCAAAGCCTTAGAGTGTGTGACCCTGGAGATTGGCAGACAGTAGTAGTGATATTTCCAGGACTCATCGCCCGTGTGATCGGTGAGTGGTGGCAGCGTGTATGAACGGGTGTGTGGCGTGGGCCGGTGTATGATTTATCCTCCCATTACAGCATAGGACAGAGGTTGAATGCTGGACAGAGAGGGGAGATAGATTAACCCTTGCAGGAGCAGCACCCAGTCACGTGTGAGAGCAGGCACATGACACCTAGCATACACTCCGAGGTCAGCATCTGCCCTTGTGATATGCAGTCTGACACAGAATAGTGAGTGCAGCTCTGGGGCATAATACAGGATGTAACTCAGGATCAGTAATGTAATGTATGTACACAGTGACTGCACCAGCAGAATAGTGAGTGCAGCTCTGGAGTATAATACAGGAGGTAACTCAGGATCAGTAATGTAATGTATGTACACAGTGACTGCACCAGCAGAATAGTGAGTGCAGCTCTGGAGTATAATACAGGATGTAACTCAGGATCAGTAATGTAATGTATGTACACAGTGACTGCACCAGCAGAATAGTGAGTGCAGCTCTGGAGTATAATACAGGAGGTAACTCAGGATCAGTAATGTAATGTATGTACACAGTGACTGCACCAGCAGAATAGTGAGTGCAGCTCTGGAGTATAATAATAATAATAATAATAATCTTTATTTTTATATAGCGCTAACATATTCCGCAGCGCTTTACAGTTTTTGCACACATTATCATCACTGTCCCCGATTGGGCTCACAATCTAGAATTCCTATCAGTATGTCTTTGGAATGTGGGAGGAAACCGGAGTGCCCGGAGGAAACCCACGCAAACACGGAGAGAACATACAAACTCTTTGCAGATGTTGTCCTGGGTGGGATTAGAACCCAGGACTCCAGCGCTGCAAGGCTGTAGTGCTAACCACTGCGCCACCGTGCTGCCTACCTAATACAGGAGGTAACTC
>NW_027194751.1:0-27250 GCF_032444005.1 Ranitomeya imitator | reverse complement strand
CCAACCCCCGACTGGAGTATGGTTTCAGTAGGTTGGCACTCATTTGAAAAGCCTCATCCCCAACCACAACAAATGGCATGGCCGGGCCTTCAGTGTTGGGAAGAGGTCGTGGCTGGGGGAAATTAAAATTGTTCTCGTATAATCTTCGGCCCATGTCAGACTCCTTAAATGTCCGTGAATCATTTGCACGGCCAAACGCTCCAATGTCCACGGCGAGAAACCTGCAGTCCGCACCTGCAATTGCCATGAGCACGGTGGAAAAGTATTTTTTATAATTGAAAAACAGAGATCCACTTCTTGCAGGCTTTGTAATCCTAATGTGCTTCCCATCCACTGCTCCAATACAGTTAGGGAAAGAATACAGTTGTTCAAATTTTTGGGCGTTGGCCTCCCATGACGCTGTCGTTGGTATTGGTAAAAATTCCTCCCGGAGGTTGTCCCACAATGCGCGGCATGTGTCGGCAATAATACCCGAAAGTGTGGAGACTCCAAGCCGAAACTGGAAATGCAGTGATCTCAAGGTCTCTCCGGTAGCCAGGAAACTGACAAGAAGAAAAATAAATAAATGTAATTAATTACATTGTTATAAAATAAATTTTCATTTTTAATTCCAATCCCCCACCCCACAAAACCAAAACACGTTACTTTAAAAAATGGCAAGAACATATAAATCCTTCACATTGCATTACGTACCGTAGAGTCACCAGCAGACGTTCCTCGGGGGAAATTGATTTACGGAGCTGCGTGTCCTGCCTGGAAATGGCTCCTTCCACCAGACGCAGCAGATAGCGGAAGCTGTTTTGAGACATCCTGGTGTACTCAAAGTATTTCTCCTGGTTGTCATTTAACTCGCCAAACAAACAATGGTAGGCTCCACGACTCTCTCGGACTTCCACTATAGGGTGTAGCCAAAAACGCCGACGACTCCTTCTCCATAGTTTTTCTCTTTTCCTCTGTTCATGACAGGCAATAGCGTAAACAATAGCAATGGCAAAATCCAGCTCCATATTGAGGTAGATACTCTCCATCTTGATGCTGTATGGTAGGAATTTATCTATGCCGGGGTATATATACCACAATTCCATTATACCCACCCTCATCTATCCATTGGTGGCATTATCTAGTGTCTAGACACTAGACCCACCCTCTTCTATTCATTGGTGGTATTATCTAGTGTCTAGACACTAAATTGTGTTGAAAAATGACATCATTGTTTGACAACGCATGCGTTGGAAAACGCTGCGTTTTTCGGGAAAACGCAACAAAAACGCACAAAAAACGCTGAGTTTTACGATACATCTGTTCGACGCATGCGTCAAAAAGGGTGCGTTTTTGTGTGCGTTTCCGATGCGTCGTGCGTTGCGTCGACGACGCTGCGTCGCATGACGCTAATGTGAACGTAGCCTTATTGCTGAGATTTATCCTTTCATGCAGTTTATGCAGCTGTTTCTACATTTCTTTTGCAGTTTCACATTTACATACATGCACAATCTGATCTCATCTATATGAATAATGCAGGCCTATCTTACCCTGTTCCTGCTCCTGAAGACAACAAACAGGTCATGGAAATACACTCTTGCGGTTTTATATGTAAAATTGATACAGCGCCCTATCTAATGTATTATGGTAAAGTACAGCATGTGAAATGTTAATACTGTAGCGTATGATAAGCTTAGGATAGCATAAGTGTGGCTACAGGACCCGCCATTTGGCGCAGAGTATTCCAAACGCACACTCCACCAATTCTCATGTGTGGGATAGGTGATAATGAAATATTCTGCTCCGGTGGTCCAGGGCTCTACGTGGATATGGCCTCATGATGTTGTGGTTCAATTGAAAGGCCTCATCACCAACCATGACATAAGGCACTGCTTCCATAGTAGACCCTGGTAGCTGACGTGGGGGTGGGAGGTCAAAATCATTAGTGTGCAGCCGCTGACCCATTATGGAAGAATTAAATACTCTGGAGCCTCCTGTTCTTCCATAGGCCCCAATATCAACAATTATAAACCTGTATGCGCTGTCGACCAGGGCCAACAGCACTACAGAAAAATACTGTTTATAATTATAATATTAGGACCCTGAGTTTAGCAGCTTACGTACACAGATGTGCTTCCTATCCAGGTATCCTATGCAGTCTGGAAACTGGCATGTATCCTCAAAGCCACAGGTAATCCGCAGCCAATCTTTTTTGTTGGGCTCAGGCATTACAAAATAATGCAGGCGGGTCCACATTTCTGTACAAGCAGAACGGACAATGCTTAAGATGGTGTATTTCCCAATCAAAAGTTCCAGATGAAGGGCCGCATAGGAGAGACCAGTTGATAGGAAGCTACAAAAAAGAAGAAGAAAATTAGGAAATGACATATCCACGCAGCATCTTAACATTTTAGGACATCATAAAAGTAATGGACATAACAAACTAAGCCCTGCCTAAACAAGAGACAACACAATTCAATGCCTAATAAACAGAGCAAAATTAAAAACTGCATGGAATGTAAAAGGCAAAAAACAACAAAAGATAACAAAAGCAAGGGAACAGTGTTTATAACCAAAAAAAACTAAAACAACAAAAGGCAAAAATAGGATGAATACATACTCTAATGTAAGTAAAAGGCACTCCTCTGCGGAAATACATTTGCACATTTTGGTGTCCTTGAAGGTGATACCAGGGCGCACAGTCTTGAGAAGATTGTCAAATGTTGGCACACTCATCCGACAATACCAGTAGAACTTGTCAGGATGACTGCGTAAAGAAGCATACAGATGGTGGAAGTGTCCTTTAGTCACCCGTTGCCTCAAAAGCAGATGGACCCACATTCTTCTCCGCCTCCTCGGATCCACAATCACTTGGTAAGGCTCCCCAAAATGTTGGGACAAAACCCAGTGGAAAAGAACCCGCTCAGATGTGTTGAAGGTAAGCCTGTCAGACATGTTTGACACAAAGCAGCAATACCAAAAGACCAGCAGACTTTAATGCAAAGATTGAAGGAGGGAACTTGTTGAGGAGCCAATAAATAGGGTCATTGATTAGGTTTTTATTCATTTCAGGCCATTGATCCATTTATGTCCATTTGGCAAGTCAGCAAGACAGTTAAAGCCATATGCATGACATACAGATGCCATACGGATGTCATACGGATACATAGATGTGATGAAATCGCATCATCGTATTGAAAACAGATTACACATGGATGACCATACGGAGAACACTCCTGCGACTCTTGGCAGGGAGACTCGGACCGATTTTCCATACGTCAAGTGTGACCCCAGCCTAATAAGCATTATTCCAATCATCTTGGCGGTATACTTAATTTTATGTATATGTTTGAAATGGATGTGGTTGAAAATCCTCAACCTAATAATTTGGATGGGAATGCAAATACTTTTGTTTATAAAGTGCACATGGTTGGGTGACTATTTTATGTGGAGGGAAACTAGGTTGAGTTAAAAATGTCTACTAAAAGTAGAAACACTACAGATTGGGTAAGTAGCCCACTGGCATCACAGCCATATATCTGCTTCTGCTTCCTGTGTTCAAGTTTTTTCAAAAATGCCAGATAACTTTAAAATATAGAAGATATTTTTCAATTGTTTAACCCATTAACGCCCAAGTGTGGTTTGCACATTAATGACCAGGCCAATTTTTACAATTCTGACCACTGTCCCTTTAAGAGGTAATAACTCTGGAACGCTTCCATGGATCTTGGTGATTCTGACACTCTTTTCATATGACATATTTTACTTCATGTTAGTGGTAAAAATTTCTTTGATTATGACTTGCATTTATTCGTGAAAAAAAAATGGAAATTTGGCGAAAATTTTGCAATTTTCCCACTTTGAATTTTCATGCCCTTGAATCACAGAGATATGTCACACAAAATACTTAAAAAGTAACATTTCCCACATGTCTACTTTACATCAGCACAATTTTGAAGCCAAATTTTTTTTTGTTACGAAGTTATAAGGGTTAAAAGTTGACCAGCAATTTCTCATTTTTACAACACCATTTTTTTTTTATTGACCACATAACATTTGAAGTCACCTTGAGGGGTCTATATGATAGAAATACCCCAAAGTGACACCATTCTAAAAACTTCACCCCTCAAGGTGCTCAAAAACACATTCAAGAAGTTTATTAACCCTTCAGGTGCTTCGCAGGGATTTTTGGAATGTTTAAAAAAAAAAAAATGAACATTTAACTTTTTTCACAAATCCAAATCCAATTTGTTTTATTTTACCAAGGGTAGCAGGAGAAATTGGACCCCAAAAGTTGTTGTCCAATTTGTCCTGAGTACACCGATACCCCATATGTGGAGGGAAACCACTGTTTGGGCGCATAGCAGAGCTCGGAAGGGAAGGAGCACCGTTCGACTTTTTCAAACTAAAATTGGATGGAATTGAGATCAAATGCCATGTCGCATTTGGCGAGCCCCTGATGTGCCTAAACAGTGTGAACCAACAAAGTGACCCCATTTTGGAAACTAAACCCCCTAAGGAACTTATCTAGATGTATGGTGAGCACTTTGAACCCCCAAGTGCTTCACAGAAGTTTAGAACGTATTGCCGTAAAAATAAAAAATCATATTTTTTTCACAAAAATCATCTTTTTGCCCCCAATTTTTTATTTTCACAAGGGTAACAGGAGAAAATGGACCCAAAAGTTGTTGACCAATTTGTCCAGAGTACGCTGATACCCTATATATGAGGGTAAATCACTATTTGGGTGCACAGCAGAGCTCGGAAGGGAAGGAGCACTGTTTGACTTTTTCAAAGCAGAATTGGCTGGAATTGAGATCGGACGGCATGTCGCGTTTAGAGAGCCCCTGATGTGCCCAAAACAGTGGAAGCCCCCAATTCTAACTCCTTCCCTAACCCCAACACACCCCTAACCCTAATGCCAGCCCTAACCATAACCCTAACTACAAACCTAACTCTAACACACCCCTAACACCAAATCTCTAACCCTAATCCCAACCTTAACCCTAATCCAAACCCTAACTTTAGCCATAACCCTAACCCTAACTTAAGCCCCAACCAGAACAGTAACTTTAGCCCCAACCCTAACCCTAACTTTAGCCCTAACCCTAGTTTTTGCATCACCACATTTTGAGAGCTATAATTTTTCCATATTTTGGCCCACAGAGTAACATAGTAACATAGTAACATAGTTAGTAAGGCCGAAAAAAGACATTTGTCCATCCAGTTCAGCCTATATTCCATCATAATAAATACCCAGATCTACGTCCTTCTACAGAACCTAATAATTGTATGATACAATATTGTTCTGCTCCAGGAAGACATCCAGGCCTCTCTTGAACCCCTCGACTGAGTTCGCCATCACAACCTCCTCAGGCAAGCAATTCCAGATTCTCACTGCCCTAACAGTAAAGAATCCTCTTCTATGTTGGTGGAAAAACCTTCTCTCCTCCAGACGCAAAGAATGCCCCCTTGTGCCCGTCACCTTCCTTGGTATAAACAGATCCTCAGCGAGATATTTGTATTGTCCCCTTATATACTTATACATGGTTATTAGATCGCCCCTCAGTCGTCTTTTTTCTAGACTAAATAATCCTAATTTCGCTAATCTATCTGGGTATTGTAGTTCTCCCATCCCCTTTATTAATTTTGTTGCCCTCCTTTGTACTCTCTCTAGTTCCATTATATCCTTCCTGAGCACCGGTGCCCAAAACTGGACACAGTACTCCATGTGCGGTCTAACTAGGGATTTGTACAGAGGCAGTATAATGCTCTCATCATGTGTATCCAGACCTCTTTTAATGCACCCCATGATCCTGTTTGCCTTGGCAGCTGCTGCCTGGCACTGGCTGCTCCAGGTAAGTTTATCATTAACTAGGATCCCCAAGTCCTTCTCCCTGTCAGATTTACCCAGTGGTTTCCCGTTCAGTGTGTAATGGTGATATTGATTCCCTCTTCCCATGTGTATAACCTTACATTTATCATTGTTAAACCTCATCTGCCACCTTTCAGCGCAAGTTTCCAACTTATCCAGATCCATCTGTAGCAGAATACTATCTTCTCTTGTATTAACTGCTTTACATAGTTTTGTATCATCTGCAAATATCGATATTTTACTGTGTAAACCTTCTACCAGATCATGAATGAATATGTTGAAGAGAACAGGTCCCAATACTGACCCCTGCGGTACCCCACTGGTCACAGCGACCCAGTTAGAGACTATACCATTTATAACCACCCTCTGCTTTCTATCACTAAGCCAGTTACTAACCCATTTACACACATTTTCCCCCAGACCAAGCATTCTCATTTTGTGTACCAACCTCTTGTGTGGCACGGTATCAAACGCTTTGGAAAAATCGAGATATACCACGTCCAATGACTCACCGTGGTCCAGTCTATAGCTTACCTCTTCATAAAAACTGATTAGATTGGTTTGACAGGAGCGATTTCTCATAAACCCATGCTGATATGGAGTTAAACAGTTATTCTCATTGAGATAATCCAGAATAACATCCCTCAGAAACCCTTCAAATATTTTACCAACAATAGAGGTTAGACTTACTGGCCTATAATTTCCAGGTTCACTTTTAGAACCCTTTTTGAATATTGGCACCACATTTGCTATGCGCCAATCCTGTGGAACAGACCCTGTCGCTATAGAGTCCCTAAAAATAAGAAATAATGGTTTATCTATTACATTACTTAGTTCTCTTAGTACTCGTGGGTGTATGCCATCCGGACCCGGAGATTTATCTATTTTAATCTTATTTAGCCGGTTTCGCACCTCTTCTTGGGTTAGATTGGTGACCCTTAATATATGGTTTTCATTGTTTCTTGGGATTTCACCTAGCATTTCATTTTCCACCGTGAATACCGTGGAGAAGAAGGTGTTTAATATGTTAGCTTTTTCCTCGTCATCTACAACCATTCTTTCCTCACTATTTTTTAAGGGGCCTACATTTTCAGTTTTTATTCTTTTACTATTGATATAGTTGAAGAACAGTTTGGGATTAGTTTTACTCTCCTTAGCAATGTGCTTCTCTGTTTCCTTTTTGGCAGCTTTAATTAGTTTTTTAGATAAAGTATTTTTCTCCCTATAGTTTTTTAGAGCTTCAATGGTGCCATCCTGCTTTAGTAGTGCAAATGCTTTCTTTTTACTGTTAATTGCCTGTCTTACTTCTTTGTTTAGCCACATTGGGTTTTTCCTATTTCTAGTCCTTTTATTCCCACAAGGTATAAACCGCTTACACTGCCTATTTAGGATGTTCTTAAACATTTCCCATTTATTATCTGTATTCTCATTTCTGAGGATATTGTCCCAGTCTACCAGATTAAGGGCATCTCTAAGCTGTTCAAACTTTGCCTTCCTAAAGTTCAATGTTTTTGTGACTCCCTGACAAGTCCCCCTAGTGAAAGACAGGTGAAACTGCACAATATTGTGGTCGCTATTTCCTAAATGCCCAACCACCTGCAGATTTGTTATTCTGTCAGGTCTATTAGATAGTATTAGGTCTAAAAGTGCTGCTCCTCTGGTTGGATTCTGCACCAATTGTGAAAGATAATTTTTCTTGGTTATTAGCAGAAACCTGTTGCCTTTATGGGTTTCACAGGTTTCTGTTTCCCAGTTAATATCCGGGTAGTTAAAGTCCCCCATAACCAGGACCTCATTATGGGTTGCAGCTTCATCTATCTGCTTTAGAAGTAGACTTTCCATGCTTTCTGTTATATTTGGGGGTTTGTAACAGACCCCAATGAGAATTTTGTTACCATTTTTCCCTCCATGAATTTCAACCCATATGGACTCGACATCCTCATTCCCTTCGCTAATATCCTCCCTTAAAGTGGACTTTAGACAAGACTTTACATAGAGACAAACCCCTCCTCCTCTCCGATTTTTACGATCCTTTCTAAACAGACTGTAACCCTGTAAGTTAACTGCCCAGTCATAGCTTTCATCTAACCATGTCTCGGTTATTCCCACTATGTCAAAGTTACCTGTAGATATTTCTGCTTCTAGTTCTTCCATCTTGTTTGTCAGGCTTCTGGCGTTTGCGAGCATGCAGTTTAGAGGATTTTGTTTTGTTCCAATCTCCTCACTGTGGATTGTTTTAGAAATGTTCTTACCTCCCTTCTGAGTATGTTTTCCTGGGTCGTCTTTGTTCGAGTCTAATGTTTTTCTTCCCGTCCCCTCTTCTTCTAGTTTAACGCCCTCCTGATGAGTGTAGCGAGTCTTCTGGCGAATGTGTGTTTCCCAGGTTTGTTGAGGTGTAGTCCGTCTCTGGCGAGGAGTCCATCATACCAGTAATTCACACCGTGGTCCAGGAATCCAAATCCTTGTTGTCTGCACCATCATCTTAGCCAGTTGTTTGCATCAAGGATCCTGTTCCATCTCCTGGTGCCATGCCCGTCTACTGGAAGGATAGAAGAAAAAACTACCTGTGCATCCAGTTCCTTTACTTTCTTCCCCAACTCTTCAAAGTCCTTGCAGATTGTCGGTAGGTCCTTCCTTGCCGTGTCATTGGTGCCAACATGTATCAGAAGAAATGGGTGGACGTCCTTGGAGCTGAAGAGCTTTGGTATCCTATCGGTCACATCCTTGATCATCGCACCTGGAAGGCAGCATACTTCTCTTGCAGTTATGTCCGGTCTGCAGATGGCTGCTTCGGTGCCTCTCAGTAGTGAGTCTCCCACCACCACCACTCTTCGTTGCTTCTTGGCTGTACTTTTTGCTGTCACTTGTTGCTGTGTGCCCTTTTCTTTTTTGCTTGCTGGTATTGCTTCATTCTTAGGTGTGCCATCTTCATCCTCTACAAAGATTTGATATCGGTTCTTCAGTTGTGTGGTTCGTGATTTCTCCATGGTCTTCTTGCTTCTTTTGGTCACATGCTTCCACTCATCTGCTTTTGGAGGTTCTCTGACACTTTTTGCACCTTCTGTGACCAGTAGAGATGCTTCTGTTCTGTCTAGAAAGTCTTCATTCTCTTTGATGAGTTTCAAAGTTGCTATTCTTTCTTCCAGACCCCGCACCTTTTCTTCTAAAAGGGCCACTAGTCTACACTTCTGACAGGTGAAATTGGATTCTTCTTCTGGTCGATCTGTGAACATGTAGCACATGCTGCAGCTCACCATGTAGGTTGTCACATCTGCCATGTTGCTCCTAGATCCTGCTGACTTGCTGTGTGTTTTCCTTCTTGTGTAATCTACTCAGCCAAGCTCTCTTGCAATAATGTCCTACAGGCAAAAATTTGCGCGCCTTACGGCGCGCGGTTTGGTGATGCTTTCGAAGCAGCTGGTCCCGGCTGTACCCAACGATCTTCTAGCTTAGGGAGACTTCGCTTCTCCCAGAAGGCACCTGGAATATGCAAATTAGCCTCCTGAAGCTTGAATCCCTGGTTTGGTGATGCTTTCGAAGCAGCTGGTCCCGGCTGTACCCAACGATCTTCTAGCTTAGGGAGACTTCGCTTCTCCCAGAAGGCACCTGGAATATGCAAATTAGCCTCCTGAAGCTTGAATCCCTGGTTTGGTGATGCTTTCGAAGCAGCTGGTCCCGGCTGTACCCAACGATCTTCTAGCTTAGGGAGACTTCGCTTCTCCCAGAAGGCACCTGGAATATGCAAATTAGCCTCCTGAAGCTTGAATCCCTGGTTTGGTGATGCTTTCGAAGCAGCTGGTCCCGGCTGTACCCAACGATCTTCTAGCTTAGGGAGACTTGGCTTCTCCCAGAAGGCACCTGGAATATGCAAATTAGCCTCCTGAAGCTTGAATCCCTGGTTTGGTGATGCTTTCGAAGCAGCTGGTCCCGGCTGTACCCAACGATCTTCTAGCTTAGGGAGACTTCGCTTCTCCCAGAAGGCACCTGGAATATGCAAATTAGCCTCCTGAAGCTTGAATCCCTGGTTTGGTGATGCTTTCGAAGCAGCTGGTCCCGGCTGTACCCAACGATCTTCTAGCTTAGGGAGACTTCGCTTCTCCCAGAAGGCACCTGGAATATGCAAATTAGCCTCCTGAAGCTTGAATCCCTGGTTTGGTGATGCTTTCGAAGCAGCTGGTCCCGGCTGTACCCAACGATCTTCTAGCTTAGGGAGACTTGGCTTCTCCCAGAAGGCACCTGGAATATGCAAATTAGCCTCCTGAAGCTTGAATCCCTGGTTTGGTGATGCTTTCGAAGCAGCTGGTCCCGGCTGTACCCAACGATCTTCTAGCTTAGGGAGACTTCGCTTCTCCCAGAAGGCACCTGGAATATGCAAATTAGCCTCCTGAAGCTTGAATCCCTGGTTTGGTGATGCTTTCGAAGCAGCTGGTCCCGGCTGTACCCAACGATCTTCTAGCTTAGGGAGACTTCGCTTCTCCCAGAAGGCACCTGGAATATGCAAATTAGCCTCCTGAAGCTTGAATCCCTGGTTTGGTGATGCTTTCGAAGCAGCTGGTCCCGGCTGTACCCAACGATCTTCTAGCTTAGGGAGACTTCGCTTCTCCCAGAAGGCACCTGGAATATGCAAATTAGCCTCCTGAAGCTTGAATCCCTGGTTTGGTGATGCTTTCGAAGCAGCTGGTCCCGGCTGTACCCAACGATCTTCTAGCTTAGGGAGACTTCGCTTCTCCCAGAAGGCACCTGGAATATGCAAATTAGCCTCCTGAAGCTTGAATCCCTGGTTTGGTGATGCTTTCGAAGCAGCTGGTCCCGGCTGTACCCAACGATCTTCTAGCTTAGGGAGACTTCGCTTCTCCCAGAAGGCACCTGGAATATGCAAATTAGCCTCCTGAAGCTTGAATCCCTGGTTTGGTGATGCTTTCGAAGCAGCTGGTCCCGGCTGTACCCAACGATCTTCTAGCTTAGGGAGACTTCGCTTCTCCCAGAAGGCACCTGGAATATGCAAATTAGCCTCCTGAAGCTTGAATCCCTGGTTTGGTGATGCTTTCGAAGCAGCTGGTCCCGGCTGTACCCAACGATCTTCTAGCTTAGGGAGACTTGGCTTCTCCCAGAAGGCACCTGGAATATGCAAATTAGCCTCCTGAAGCTTGAATCCCTGGTTTGGTGATGCTTTCGAAGCAGCTGGTCCCGGCTGTACCCAACGATCTTCTAGCTTAGGGAGACTTGGCTTCTCCCAGAAGGCACCTGGAATATGCAAATTAGCCTCCTGAAGCTTGAATCCCTGGTTTGGTGATGCTTTCGAAGCAGCTGGTCCCGGCTGTACCCAACGATCTTCTAGCTTAGGGAGACTTCGCTTCTCCCAGAAGGCACCTGGAATATGCAAATTAGCCTCCTGAAGCTTGAATCCCTGGTTTGGTGATGCTTTCGAAGCAGCTGGTCCCGGCTGTACCCAACGATCTTCTAGCTTAGGGAGACTTCGCTTCTCCCAGAAGGCACCTGGAATATGCAAATTAGCCTCCTGAAGCTTGAATCCCTGGTTTGGTGATGCTTTCGAAGCAGCTGGTCCCGGCTGTACCCAACGATCTTCTAGCTTAGGGAGACTTCGCTTCTCCCAGAAGGCACCTGGAATATGCAAATTAGCCTCCTGAAGCTTGAATCCCTGGTTTGGTGATGCTTTCGAAGCAGCTGGTCCCGGCTGTACCCAACGATCTTCTAGCTTAGGGAGACTTCGCTTCTCCCAGAAGGCACCTGGAATATGCAAATTAGCCTCCTGAAGCTTGAATCCCTGGTTTGGTGATGCTTTCGAAGCAGCTGGTCCCGGCTGTACCCAACGATCTTCTAGCTTAGGGAGACTTCGCTTCTCCCAGAAGGCACCTGGAATATGCAAATTAGCCTCCTGAAGCTTGAATCCCTGGTTTGGTGATGCTTTCGAAGCAGCTGGTCCCGGCTGTACCCAACGATCTTCTAGCTTAGGGAGACTTCGCTTCTCCCAGAAGGCACCTGGAATATGCAAATTAGCCTCCTGAAGCTTGAATCCCTGGTTTGGTGATGCTTTCGAAGCAGCTGGTCCCGGCTGTACCCAACGATCTTCTAGCTTAGGGAGACTTCGCTTCTCCCAGAAGGCACCTGGAATATGCAAATTAGCCTCCTGAAGCTTGAATCCCTGGTTTGGTGATGCTTTCGAAGCAGCTGGTCCCGGCTGTACCCAACGATCTTCTAGCTTAGGGAGACTTCGCTTCTCCCAGAAGGCACCTGGAATATGCAAATTAGCCTCCTGAAGCTTGAATCCCTGGTTTGGTGATGCTTTCGAAGCAGCTGGTCCCGGCTGTACCCAACGATCTTCTAGCTTAGGGAGACTTCGCTTCTCCCAGAAGGCACCTGGAATATGCAAATTAGCCTCCTGAAGCTTGAATCCCTGGTTTGGTGATGCTTTCGAAGCAGCTGGTCCCGGCTGTACCCAACGATCTTCTAGCTTAGGGAGACTTCGCTTCTCCCAGAAGGCACCTGGAATATGCAAATTAGCCTCCTGAAGCTTGAATCCCTGGTTTGGTGATGCTTTCGAAGCAGCTGGTCCCGGCTGTACCCAACGATCTTCTAGCTTAGGGAGACTTCGCTTCTCCCAGAAGGCACCTGGAATATGCAAATTAGCCTCCTGAAGCTTGAATCCCTGGTTTGGTGATGCTTTCGAAGCAGCTGGTCCCGGCTGTACCCAACGATCTTCTAGCTTAGGGAGACTTCGCTTCTCCCAGAAGGCACCTGGAATATGCAAATTAGCCTCCTGAAGCTTGAATCCCTGGTTTGGTGATGCTTTCGAAGCAGCTGGTCCCGGCTGTACCCAACGATCTTCTAGCTTAGGGAGACTTCGCTTCTCCCAGAAGGCACCTGGAATATGCAAATTAGCCTCCTGAAGCTTGAATCCCTGGTTTGGTGATGCTTTCGAAGCAGCTGGTCCCGGCTGTACCCAACGATCTTCTAGCTTAGGGAGACTTCGCTTCTCCCAGAAGGCACCTGGAATATGCAAATTAGCCTCCTGAAGCTTGAATCCCTGGTTTGGTGATGCTTTCGAAGCAGCTGGTCCCGGCTGTACCCAACGATCTTCTAGCTTAGGGAGACTTCGCTTCTCCCAGAAGGCACCTGGAATATGCAAATTAGCCTCCTGAAGCTTGAATCCCTGGTTTGGTGATGCTTTCGAAGCAGCTGGTCCCGGCTGTACCCAACGATCTTCTAGCTTAGGGAGACTTCGCTTCTCCCAGAAGGCACCTGGAATATGCAAATTAGCCTCCTGAAGCTTGAATCCCTGGTTTGGTGATGCTTTCGAAGCAGCTGGTCCCGGCTGTACCCAACGATCTTCTAGCTTAGGGAGACTTCGCTTCTCCCAGAAGGCACCTGGAATATGCAAATTAGCCTCCTGAAGCTTGAATCCCTGGTTTGGTGATGCTTTCGAAGCAGCTGGTCCCGGCTGTACCCAACGATCTTCTAGCTTAGGGAGACTTCGCTTCTCCCAGAAGGCACCTGGAATATGCAAATTAGCCTCCTGAAGCTTGAATCCCTGGTTTGGTGATGCTTTCGAAGCAGCTGGTCCCGGCTGTACCCAACGATCTTCTAGCTTAGGGAGACTTCGCTTCTCCCAGAAGGCACCTGGAATATGCAAATTAGCCTCCTGAAGCTTGAATCCCTGGTTTGGTGATGCTTTCGAAGCAGCTGGTCCCGGCTGTACCCAACGATCTTCTAGCTTAGGGAGACTTCGCTTCTCCCAGAAGGCACCTGGAATATGCAAATTAGCCTCCTGAAGCTTGAATCCCTGGTTTGGTGATGCTTTCGAAGCAGCTGGTCCCGGCTGTACCCAACGATCTTCTAGCTTAGGGAGACTTCGCTTCTCCCAGAAGGCACCTGGAATATGCAAATTAGCCTCCTGAAGCTTGAATCCCTGGTTTGGTGATGCTTTCGAAGCAGCTGGTCCCGGCTGTACCCAACGATCTTCTAGCTTAGGGAGACTTCGCTTCTCCCAGAAGGCACCTGGAATATGCAAATTAGCCTCCTGAAGCTTGAATCCCTGGTTTGGTGATGCTTTCGAAGCAGCTGGTCCCGGCTGTACCCAACGATCTTCTAGCTTAGGGAGACTTCGCTTCTCCCAGAAGGCACCTGGAATATGCAAATTAGCCTCCTGAAGCTTGAATCCCTGGTTTGGTGATGCTTTCGAAGCAGCTGGTCCCGGCTGTACCCAACGATCTTCTAGCTTAGGGAGACTTCGCTTCTCCCAGAAGGCACCTGGAATATGCAAATTAGCCTCCTGAAGCTTGAATCCCTGGTTTGGTGATGCTTTCGAAGCAGCTGGTCCCGGCTGTACCCAACGATCTTCTAGCTTAGGGAGACTTCGCTTCTCCCAGAAGGCACCTGGAATATGCAAATTAGCCTCCTGAAGCTTGAATCCCTGGTTTGGTGATGCTTTCGAAGCAGCTGGTCCCGGCTGTACCCAACGATCTTCTAGCTTAGGGAGACTTCGCTTCTCCCAGAAGGCACCTGGAATATGCAAATTAGCCTCCTGAAGCTTGAATCCCTGGTTTGGTGATGCTTTCGAAGCAGCTGGTCCCGGCTGTACCCAACGATCTTCTAGCTTAGGGAGACTTCGCTTCTCCCAGAAGGCACCTGGAATATGCAAATTAGCCTCCTGAAGCTTGAATCCCTGGTTTGGTGATGCTTTCGAAGCAGCTGGTCCCGGCTGTACCCAACGATCTTCTAGCTTAGGGAGACTTCGCTTCTCCCAGAAGGCACCTGGAATATGCAAATTAGCCTCCTGAAGCTTGAATCCCTGGTTTGGTGATGCTTTCGAAGCAGCTGGTCCCGGCTGTACCCAACGATCTTCTAGCTTAGGGAGACTTCGCTTCTCCCAGAAGGCACCTGGAATATGCAAATTAGCCTCCTGAAGCTTGAATCCCTGGTTTGGTGATGCTTTCGAAGCAGCTGGTCCCGGCTGTACCCAACGATCTTCTAGCTTAGGGAGACTTCGCTTCTCCCAGAAGGCACCTGGAATATGCAAATTAGCCTCCTGAAGCTTGAATCCCTGGTTTGGTGATGCTTTCGAAGCAGCTGGTCCCGGCTGTACCCAACGATCTTCTAGCTTAGGGAGACTTCGCTTCTCCCAGAAGGCACCTGGAATATGCAAATTAGCCTCCTGAAGCTTGAATCCCTGGTTTGGTGATGCTTTCGAAGCAGCTGGTCCCGGCTGTACCCAACGATCTTCTAGCTTAGGGAGACTTCGCTTCTCCCAGAAGGCACCTGGAATATGCAAATTAGCCTCCTGAAGCTTGAATCCCTGGTTTGGTGATGCTTTCGAAGCAGCTGGTCCCGGCTGTACCCAACGATCTTCTAGCTTAGGGAGACTTCGCTTCTCCCAGAAGGCACCTGGAATATGCAAATTAGCCTCCTGAAGCTTGAATCCCTGGTTTGGTGATGCTTTCGAAGCAGCTGGTCCCGGCTGTACCCAACGATCTTCTAGCTTAGGGAGACTTCGCTTCTCCCAGAAGGCACCTGGAATATGCAAATTAGCCTCCTGAAGCTTGAATCCCTGGTTTGGTGATGCTTTCGAAGCAGCTGGTCCCGGCTGTACCCAACGATCTTCTAGCTTAGGGAGACTTCGCTTCTCCCAGAAGGCACCTGGAATATGCAAATTAGCCTCCTGAAGCTTGAATCCCTGGTTTGGTGATGCTTTCGAAGCAGCTGGTCCCGGCTGTACCCAACGATCTTCTAGCTTAGGGACGACTTCGCTTCTCCCAGAAGGCACCTGGAATATGCAAATTAGCCTCCTGAAGCTTGAATCCCTGGTTTGGTGATGCTTTCGAAGCAGCTGGTCCCGGCTGTACCCAACGATCTTCTAGCTTAGGGAGACTTCGCTTCTCCCAGAAGGCACCTGGAATATGCAAATTAGCCTCCTGAAGCTTGAATCCCTGGTTTGGTGATGCTTTCGAAGCAGCTGGTCCCGGCTGTACCCAACGATCTTCTAGCTTAGGGAGACTTCGCTTCTCCCAGAAGGCACCTGGAATATGCAAATTAGCCTCCTGAAGCTTGAATCCCTGGTTTGGTGATGCTTTCGAAGCAGCTGGTCCCGGCTGTACCCAACGATCTTCTAGCTTAGGGAGACTTCGCTTCTCCCAGAAGGCACCTGGAATATGCAAATTAGCCTCCTGAAGCTTGAATCCCTGGTTTGGTGATGCTTTCGAAGCAGCTGGTCCCGGCTGTACCCAACGATCTTCTAGCTTAGGGAGACTTCGCTTCTCCCAGAAGGCACCTGGAATATGCAAATTAGCCTCCTGAAGCTTGAATCCCTGGTTTGGTGATGCTTTCGAAGCAGCTGGTCCCGGCTGTACCCAACGATCTTCTAGCTTAGGGAGACTTCGCTTCTCCCAGAAGGCACCTGGAATATGCAAATTAGCCTCCTGAAGCTTGAATCCCTGGTTTGGTGATGCTTTCGAAGCAGCTGGTCCCGGCTGTACCCAACGATCTTCTAGCTTAGGGAGACTTCGCTTCTCCCAGAAGGCACCTGGAATATGCAAATTAGCCTCCTGAAGCTTGAATCCCTGGTTTGGTGATGCTTTCGAAGCAGCTGGTCCCGGCTGTACCCAACGATCTTCTAGCTTAGGGAGACTTCGCTTCTCCCAGAAGGCACCTGGAATATGCAAATTAGCCTCCTGAAGCTTGAATCCCTGGTTTGGTGATGCTTTCGAAGCAGCTGGTCCCGGCTGTACCCAACGATCTTCTAGCTTAGGGAGACTTCGCTTCTCCCAGAAGGCACCTGGAATATGCAAATTAGCCTCCTGAAGCTTGAATCCCTGGTTTGGTGATGCTTTCGAAGCAGCTGGTCCCGGCTGTACCCAACGATCTTCTAGCTTAGGGAGACTTCGCTTCTCCCAGAAGGCACCTGGAATATGCAAATTAGCCTCCTGAAGCTTGAATCCCTGGTTTGGTGATGCTTTCGAAGCAGCTGGTCCCGGCTGTACCCAACGATCTTCTAGCTTAGGGAGACTTCGCTTCTCCCAGAAGGCACCTGGAATATGCAAATTAGCCTCCTGAAGCTTGAATCCCTGGTTTGGTGATGCTTTCGAAGCAGCTGGTCCCGGCTGTACCCAACGATCTTCTAGCTTAGGGAGACTTCGCTTCTCCCAGAAGGCACCTGGAATATGCAAATTAGCCTCCTGAAGCTTGAATCCCTGGTTTGGTGATGCTTTCGAAGCAGCTGGTCCCGGCTGTACCCAACGATCTTCTAGCTTAGGGAGACTTCGCTTCTCCCAGAAGGCACCTGGAATATGCAAATTAGCCTCCTGAAGCTTGAATCCCTGGTTTGGTGATGCTTTCGAAGCAGCTGGTCCCGGCTGTACCCAACGATCTTCTAGCTTAGGGAGACTTCGCTTCTCCCAGAAGGCACCTGGAATATGCAAATTAGCCTCCTGAAGCTTGAATCCCTGGTTTGGTGATGCTTTCGAAGCAGCTGGTCCCGGCTGTACCCAACGATCTTCTAGCTTAGGGAGACTTCGCTTCTCCCAGAAGGCACCTGGAATATGCAAATTAGCCTCCTGAAGCTTGAATCCCTGGTTTGGTGATGCTTTCGAAGCAGCTGGTCCCGGCTGTACCCAACGATCTTCTAGCTTAGGGAGACTTCGCTTCTCCCAGAAGGCACCTGGAATATGCAAATTAGCCTCCTGAAGCTTGAATCCCTGGTTTGGTGATGCTTTCGAAGCAGCTGGTCCCGGCTGTACCCAACGATCTTCTAGCTTAGGGAGACTTCGCTTCTCCCAGAAGGCACCTGGAATATGCAAATTAGCCTCCTGAAGCTTGAATCCCTGGTTTGGTGATGCTTTCGAAGCAGCTGGTCCCGGCTGTACCCAACGATCTTCTAGCTTAGGGAGACTTCGCTTCTCCCAGAAGGCACCTGGAATATGCAAATTAGCCTCCTGAAGCTTGAATCCCTGGTTTGGTGATGCTTTCGAAGCAGCTGGTCCCGGCTGTACCCAACGATCTTCTAGCTTAGGGAGACTTCGCTTCTCCCAGAAGGCACCTGGAATATGCAAATTAGCCTCCTGAAGCTTGAATCCCTGGTTTGGTGATGCTTTCGAAGCAGCTGGTCCCGGCTGTACCCAACGATCTTCTAGCTTAGGGAGACTTCGCTTCTCCCAGAAGGCACCTGGAATATGCAAATTAGCCTCCTGAAGCTTGAATCCCTGGTTTGGTGATGCTTTCGAAGCAGCTGGTCCCGGCTGTACCCAACGATCTTCTAGCTTAGGGAGACTTCGCTTCTCCCAGAAGGCACCTGGAATATGCAAATTAGCCTCCTGAAGCTTGAATCCCTGGTTTGGTGATGCTTTCGAAGCAGCTGGTCCCGGCTGTACCCAACGATCTTCTAGCTTAGGGAGACTTCGCTTCTCCCAGAAGGCACCTGGAATATGCAAATTAGCCTCCTGAAGCTTGAATCCCTGGTTTGGTGATGCTTTCGAAGCAGCTGGTCCCGGCTGTACCCAACGATCTTCTAGCTTAGGGAGACTTCGCTTCTCCCAGAAGGCACCTGGAATATGCAAATTAGCCTCCTGAAGCTTGAATCCCTGGTTTGGTGATGCTTTCGAAGCAGCTGGTCCCGGCTGTACCCAACGATCTTCTAGCTTAGGGAGACTTCGCTTCTCCCAGAAGGCACCTGGAATATGCAAATTAGCCTCCTGAAGCTTGAATCCCTGGTTTGGTGATGCTTTCGAAGCAGCTGGTCCCGGCTGTACCCAACGATCTTCTAGCTTAGGGAGACTTCGCTTCTCCCAGAAGGCACCTGGAATATGCAAATTAGCCTCCTGAAGCTTGAATCCCTGGTTTGGTGATGCTTTCGAAGCAGCTGGTCCCGGCTGTACCCAACGATCTTCTAGCTTAGGGAGACTTCGCTTCTCCCAGAAGGCACCTGGAATATGCAAATTAGCCTCCTGAAGCTTGAATCCCTGGTTTGGTGATGCTTTCGAAGCAGCTGGTCCCGGCTGTACCCAACGATCTTCTAGCTTAGGGAGACTTCGCTTCTCCCAGAAGGCACCTGGAATATGCAAATTAGCCTCCTGAAGCTTGAATCCCTGGTTTGGTGATGCTTTCGAAGCAGCTGGTCCCGGCTGTACCCAACGATCTTCTAGCTTAGGGAGACTTCGCTTCTCCCAGAAGGCACCTGGAATATGCAAATTAGCCTCCTGAAGCTTGAATCCCTGGTTTGGTGATGCTTTCGAAGCAGCTGGTCCCGGCTGTACCCAACGATCTTCTAGCTTAGGGAGACTTCGCTTCTCCCAGAAGGCACCTGGAATATGCAAATTAGCCTCCTGAAGCTTGAATCCCTGGTTTGGTGATGCTTTCGAAGCAGCTGGTCCCGGCTGTACCCAACGATCTTCTAGCTTAGGGAGACTTCGCTTCTCCCAGAAGGCACCTGGAATATGCAAATTAGCCTCCTGAAGCTTGAATCCCTGGTTTGGTGATGCTTTCGAAGCAGCTGGTCCCGGCTGTACCCAACGATCTTCTAGCTTAGGGAGACTTCGCTTCTCCCAGAAGGCACCTGGAATATGCAAATTAGCCTCCTGAAGCTTGAATCCCTGGTTTGGTGATGCTTTCGAAGCAGCTGGTCCCGGCTGTACCCAACGATCTTCTAGCTTAGGGAGACTTCGCTTCTCCCAGAAGGCACCTGGAATATGCAAATTAGCCTCCTGAAGCTTGAATCCCTGGTTTGGTGATGCTTTCGAAGCAGCTGGTCCCGGCTGTACCCAACGATCTTCTAGCTTAGGGAGACTTCGCTTCTCCCAGAAGGCACCTGGAATATGTAAATTAGCCTCCTGAAGCTTGAATCCCTGGTTTGGTGATGCTTTCGAAGCAGCTGGTCCCGGCTGTACCCAACGATCTTCTAGCTTAGGGAGACTTCGCTTCTCCCAGAAGGCACCTGGAATATGCAAATTAGCCTCCTGAAGCTTGAATCCCTGGTTTTGCCCTGCGCTTAGTTACCCGATGTTTACCCTGGTTACCAGTGAAGACATCGCTGAATCGGTGTCACACACGCCGATTCAGCGATGTCTACGGGGAGTCCAGCGACGAAATAAAGTTCTGGACTTTCTTCCCCGACCAGCGACATCACAGCAGGGGCCTGATCGCTGCTGCCTGTCACACTGGACGATATCGCTAGCGAGGACGCTGCAACGTCACGGATCGCTAGCGATATCGTCTAGTGTGACAGTACCTTTAAATTTGAAAACCAACATACAGATAACATTCTGTTATTCTTGGTTTGCTAAATATAGTCGTCTGGTTAATTAAGATACAATGATGTATGTTTTCACAATGCCAAAAGTAAAAAATAAAATGTTTTTAAAAATATTTAAAAAATGTAAAAAAATATAAAAAGTGTAAATTACCCCCATTCGCCCCACTCAAAAACAATAAAAAAAAAAATCAAACATATACGTATTTGGTATCGCTGCATTCAGAATCGCTTGTTCTTTCAATGTAAAAAAAGAATTAACCTGATTGTTAAACGGCGTAACGAGAAAAAAAGTAAAAACACCAGAACTAAGTTTTTTAGGTCGCTGCAACAATGCATTAAAATGCAATAACGGTGATCAAAAGATCGCAGTTGCAACAAAATTGTATTCATTAAAAATGTCAGCTCAGCACACAAAAAATAAGCTCTCACCCAACCCGAAATCATGCAAAATGGAGACGCAACAGGTATCGGAAAATGGTGCAATTCTTTTATACTTTACCTAATATAGATGAGTCATTTGTACTGATAAATGTTTGTTTTGGGTAATTTATTTTCTGTTGGTATTTGGTTTATCCTATAAAACTCCTATATAATATTCTCAATTCGAATTTAATCTATAAAACTCCCATATAATATTCCATCCTTGAACGCACGCCGCGTGCATCATGTTTTTGTCAATTTGTCAATAACATACATAGGTTCTCCCCGTCAGAGTTATTTTTGACGTTCAACAAAATATGATTTTCCTGTAATTCATTTCTCACTCTAGGTATGATAATAACTTTTCTCTCTGGGATTTTTGATGTTTAAAAAGCTTGGCCACTAGTTGGACAACCCCTTTTCATTCCTTATGTTTGGTCCTATTAAAATAAAAACACTTATACAAACCTCCCATGCTGGCACCATTTCAGCGGTTCATTCTTGGGTCTCTTTTGAGATTTTTACATCATGTGAGCCCTGTGCCCAATCAGCGCTGGTGTCACTGTCCCCACTTTCGGACAAATCGAGCTTCATGAGGCAGTCAGAGAGCAGCCGCGGCCCTGGCTTCCTGTTGATGTTCAGTACGTCCAAAGGCGAAAACAGTGAAGCTGCCGCTGATTGGGCACAAGGCTTGTGTGATGTAACAACCACACATAAGCCCCGGGACACTGAGTCTCGACACCACTAAAGCAGAGGAGGTACGCCAGCAGAGTATGAGTGTTTTTATTTTAATGAGGCCAAACATGAGGAATGAGTTCACTGAGAAAAAATAATTATATATGTATATAATTATCCCTTGATTAGAAGATTCACTGACAAAAGGATAAAACTAAACTTTATTAATTGCAAATGTAAAACTATACCCACAATTCACCCCCTGAAGGCTAGTCAGAAGGTGACTAATAGAAAAAACATATATCCCACGCCTCAGTATATAAGGTGAGGTGATGTGTACATACTCACTCTCCAAGCCTCTCATTTCTATGGGTTTCGTCATCCTCACCAAAGACGACTCATCAGGAGACTTTATTTAATATTGACCTATATTCACACGAGACTAGATGAAGAAAACCCTAAAATCGTGTATCATGTTATCCGAAACATTCAGAAAACTAGCCACATATTGGCAGATACCAGACTTCAAACTATATACTTCGTAAGTTTATAAGTCACTCCAGTGTCAGGAATAGATAGTATGTGAAAATACAGTATATACCGCTCAGGGAACACTTAACTGCTCCAGATATAATTTCCATATTCATACTGAATATTTGCACAAATCTCCCAGACATTATGATTGCCCATATTCCTAATCCTTATAATGATCTTGCACTCATTGCTTGACAGACTGCAGCATGGCCATTAGTTAGAAGCTGCCATTGATCTTTGAAGCAGGTAAGTGTTCCATGAGTTGTACATATTGGGCCGTCTGAAAACTGAGTTCAGTTTAGGACAATTTGTCTGCACTACTAATTGACAGCTGTTACAATTCCAAACTAGGGCAGTCACTATAAGAGAAAAATCACAATTATACTGTATTTTCACATACTTTCTATTCCTAACTGACCGCCACTGGAGACGCTTATAAACTTAAGAAGTCTATAGTTTGAAGTCTGGGATCTGCCTATATATGGCTAGTTATCTGACTGTTTCGGATAACATGATATATGATTTTAGTTTTTTTTTTTTTTAGTCTTGTCTCGCTTGAATATAAGTCAATATTAAATAAAGTCTCCTGATGAGTCACCTTTGGTGAGGACGATGAAACCTGTAGAAATGAGAGGCTTGAAGATTGAGTGTGTATACATCACCTCACCCTATATACTGAAATGTGGGGTACATGTTTTTTCTATTAATCACCTTCTGACTAACCTTCAGGGGGTGAATTTGTGTGTATAGATTTACATTTGGAAATAATAAAGTTTAGTTTTATTCTTTTGTCATCAAACATGAGGAATGACAAGAGATAACCCCTTTAAGAAGATCAAATTTTGGTTAAAACTATTTCAACATTATGAACATAAAAAAGGCTTCTCCCCTATGTGACATCTCTGATGTTTGATTTCCAAGTAAAATATTCCCCACATTAAGAAAATGAAAAAGACTTCTCCCTTGTGTGACTGCTCTGATGTCTAAAAAGATCCCATTTCCGGTTAAAACATTTCCCACATTCTGAACAGGAAAAAGGCTTCTCCCCTTTGTGAGTTTTCTGGTGTATAGCAAGACTGCATTTTTGGTTAAAATATTTCCCACATTCTGAACAGGAAAAAGGTTTTGCTCCTGTGTTAATTCTCTGGTGAGAAACAAAATTTGATTTACGTGCAAAACATTTTCCACATTCTGAACAGTAAAAAGGCTTCTCCCCTGTGTGACCTTTCTGGTGGTTAGCAAAGTGTGATTTCTGTGCAAAACATTTCCCACATTCTGAACATGAAAAAGGCTTCTCCCTTGTGTGGATTCTCTGGTGCGTAACACAATCTGATTTATTGTTAAAACATTTCCCGCATTCTGAACATGAAAAAGGTTTTGCTCCTGTGTGAATTTTCTGGTGAGAAACAAAATTTGATTTACGTGCAAAACATTTCCCACATTCTGAACATGAAAAAGGCTTCTCCCCTGTGTGGATTCTCTGGTGCGTAACATAATCTGATTTATTGTTAAAACATTTCCCACATTCTGAACATGAAAAAGGCTTTTCCCCTGTGTGGATTCTCTGGTGACTAACAAGAGCATTTTTCCAGTGAAAACATTTCCCACATTCTGAACAGGAAAAAGGCATTCCCCCTGTGTGGATTCTCTGGTGCTTAACATAATATGATTTATTGTTAAAACATTTTCCACATTCTGAACATGAAAAAGGCTTCTCCCCTGTGTGGATTCTCTGGTGCATAACACACGATGATTTATTGTTAAAACATTTCCCGCATTCTGAACAGGAAAATGGCTTCTCCCCTGTGTGAGTTCTTTGGTGCATAACAAAACGTGATTTCCATGTAAAATATTTCCCACATTCTGAACATGAAAAAGGCTTCTTTGCTTTCAGAGCAGATTGTTTTTTAATGCCTCTTTTGTGACTTTGATTTTCCTTACTAGTCGGTAATGAATCAGAAGATGGGACTTGTTTCATAGGATCAGATGACAGATCTTTGCTGTGAATGGATGATGGTATATCTGGAGTAAAAGCAATCACTTCAGTTGTATCTTGTAGGATCTCAAGATCATCAGATTTAAAAACTGAAGATCTCAGCTGTTCCTCTGATCTTTTGGTACAGTCATCTGCTAAGATAAAAAACAATTATTATTTTATAATAAAATATCCTTGAGTTTTATATTTTTGAACATTTCTAATGAAACTGTCCATAAAAATGGCAAGCTGTGTAAAAAAAACTTATTTACCAAGACAATGACAGTTCACAGTCTAATAGAAAACCATGATGGATGAACCAGAAGTGCGTGGTGTTCAACTGTTTGTTCATTCTGCCTCACAAATAACGAATAAAAGGAAACCAATTAATTCTCAATCTCACAAAAAAAGTCCCCACTCAGGTTCATCATCTGTCAATGGAAAAACAGAGGTTACCACTCTATTAGTGGCTTAAAAGCTATGGAAAAGCAACAGAGTTTCTATAAACCATCCAGAAAAATCCACTCTCACTTCTGAATCTTGCAGTGAGTGCTCAAAGAACATTTAGGGTCCCTGTATTTAGCAATATTATAGTGAGAAGAATCCACTTAATTTGCGGTGTGTGTCTCCTGGAGCACAATCTGGGAACTATGGGTTGGGTAATAAAATGGCAAATGTGTAAAGGTACCTTCACACTAAATGATATCGCTAGCGATCCGTGACGTTGCAGCGTCCTGGCTAGCGATATCGTTCAGTGTGACACGCAGCAGCGATCAGGATCCTGCTGTGATGTCGTCGGTCGGGGCTAGAAGGCCAGAACTTTATTTGGTCGCTGGCTCTCCCGCTGACATCGCTGAATCGGCGTGTGTGACGCCGATTCAGCGATGTCTTCGCTGGTAACCAGGGTAAACATCGGGTTACTAAGCGCAGGGCCGCGCTTAGTAACCTGATGTTTACCCTGGATACCATCCTAAAAGTAAAAAAAACAAACGCTTCATACTTACCTTCGGCTGTCTGTCCTCGGCACTGTGCTTTCCTGCACTCACTGTGAGCACAGCGGCCGGAAAGCAGAGCGGTGACGTCACCGCTCTGCTTTCCGGCTGCTGTGCTCACAGCCAGTACAGAGAAGCACAGCGCCGGGGACAGACAGCGGCCCTGCGCTTAGTAACCCGATGTTTACCCTGGTTACCAGCATCGTTGGTCGCTGGAGAGCGGTCTGTGTGACAGCTCTCCAGCGACCAAACAGCGACGCTGCAGCGATCCGGATCGTTGTCTGGATCGCTGCAGCGTCGTTTAGTGTGAAGGTACCTTAAGTTTCATTCTCCAACATCCACTGCTGGTTAATTTCCGGAAAATGGCTGTGGAGTCAAAATATTCACTCCTCCTACACACTTGGTCAAAATTGTTGGTACCCCTCTATTAATGACAGAAAAACCCACAATGGTCACAGAAATAACTTGAATCTGACAAAAGTAATAATAAATTAAAAAATGTATGAAAATGAACAAATGAAAGTCAGACATTGCTTTTCAACCATGCTTTCACAGAATTAAAAAAACTCATGAAATAGGCGTGGACAGAAATGTTGGTACCCTTAGCTTAATATCTTGTTGCACAACCTTTTGAGGCAATCACTGCAATTAAAACATTGCTGTAATTGTCAATGAGACTTCTGCACCTCTCGACAAGTATTTTGGTCCACTCCTCAAGAGCAAACTGCTCCAGTTGTCCCATGTTTGAAGGTTGCATTTTCAAGACAGCATGTTTCAGCTCTTTCCAAAGAAGCTCAATAGGATTTAGGTCGGTGCACAAACAACCACTGGCAAAAATTATGGAATCACCAGCCTTGGAGGATGTTCATTCAGTTGTTTAATTTTGTAGAAAAAAAGCAGATCACAGACATGGCACAAAACTAAATTCATTTCAAATGGCAACTCCCTGGCTTTAAGAAACACTAAAAGAAATCAAGAACAAAAAATGTGGTGGTCAGTAATGGTTACTTTTTTTAACCAAGGATGGGGAAAAAATTATGGAATCACCCTGTAAATTTTCATACCCAAAACTAACACCTGCATCAAATTAGATCTGCTCGTTAGTCTGCATCTAAAAAGGAGTGATCATGATCACCCATTGGAGAGCTGTTGCACCAAGTGGACTGACATGAATCATGGCTCCAACATGAGAGATGTCATTTGAAACAAAGGAGATGATTATAAAACTCTTAAAAGAGGATAAGTCATCACGCAATGTTGCAAAAGATGTTAGTTGTTCACAGTCAGCTGTGTCTAAAATCTGGACCAAATACAAACAACATGGGAAAGTTGTTAAAGGCAAACATGCTGGTAGACCAAGGAAGACAGCAAAGCGTCAAGACTGGAAACTTAAAGCAATATGTCTCCAATACAGGAAATGCACAACAAAAACAAATGAGGAATGAATGAGTGGAAACTAGACTCAATGTCTGTGACCGAACTGTAAGAAACCGCCTAAAGGAAATGGGATTTACATAAAGAAAAGCTAAACGAAAGCCATCATTAACACCTAAACAGAAAAAAACAAGGTTACAATGGGCTAAGGAAAAGCAATCGTGGACTGTGGATGACTGGATGAAAGTCATATTAAGTGATGAATTGCGAATCTGCATTGAGCAAGGTGATGATGCTGGAACTTTTGTTTGGTGCCGTTCCAATGAGATTTATAAAGATGACTGCTTGAAGAGAACATGCAAATGTCCACAGTCATTGATTATATGGGGCTGCATGTCAGGTCTAGGCACTGGGGAGATGGCTGTCATTATATCTTCAATAAATGCACAAGTTTATGTTGATATTTTGGACAGTTTTCTTATCCCATCAATTGAAAGGATGTTTGGGGATGATGAAATCATTTTTCAAGATGATAATGCATCCTGCCATAGAGCCATAACTGTGCAAACATTCCTTGAAAAAAGACACATAAGGTCAATGTCATGGCCTGCAAATAGTCCGGATCTCAATCCAATTGAAAATTTTTGGTGGAAGTTGAAGAAAATGGTCCATGACAAGGCTCCAACCTGCAAAGCTGATCTGGCAACAGCAATCAGAGAAAGTTGGAGCCATATTGATGAAGAGTACTCTTTGACACTTATTAAGTCCATGCCTCAGAGACTGCAAGCTGTTATAAAAGCCAGAGGTGGTGCAACAAAATACTAGTGATGTTTTGGAGTGTTTTTTTATTTGTTTTTCATGATTCCATAATTTTTTCCTCAGAATAGTATTGAGTGATTCCATAATTTTTCCCCTGTGCTTGGTTAAAAAAAAGTAACCATTACTAACTACCACACTTTTTGTTCTTGATTTCTTTTAGTGTTTCTTAAAGCCAGAAAGTTGCCATTTGAAATGACTTTAGTTTTGTGGCATGTTTGTGATCTGCTTTTTTTCTACAAAATTAAACAACTGAATGAACATCCCCCAAGGCCGGTGATTCCATAATTTTTGCCAGGGGTTGTAGAAGGCTACTTCAGAATAGTCCAATGTTTTCTCCTCTTTGTCATTCT
>NW_027194750.1:0-40020 GCF_032444005.1 Ranitomeya imitator | reverse complement strand
ACCAGTCATCGTTCTCACAACACTGAGGACCAGTCATTCGAAATGACTTCTCCATGCATTTTATGCATTGGTAAAAGCACTATGATTGAAAAGTGTGATATGTTTTTCAGGTATCTCCTATACTAATAGAGCCACATGCTCACCGGTTTTGCCACATGATGTAGGCCTATGGACCTGAACAAGAAACCACCAAAAATTTTAACCAGTCATCGTTCTCACAACACTGAGGACCAGTCATTCGAAATGACTTCTCCATGCATTTTATGCATTGGTAAAAGCACTATGATGAAAAGTGTGATATGTTTTCAGGTATCTCCTATACTAATAGAGCCACATGCTCACCGGTTTGCCACATGATGTAGGCCTATGGACTGAACAAGAAACCACCAAAAATTTTAACCAGTCATCGTTCTCACAACACTGAGGACCAGTCATTCGAAATGACTTCTCCATGCATTTTATGCATTGGTAAAAGCACTATGATGAAAAGTGTGATATGGTTTTCAGGTATCTCCTATACTAATAGAGCCACATGCTCACCGGTTTGCCACATGATGTAGGCCTATGGACTGAACAAGAAACCACCAAAAATTTTAACCAGTCATCGTTCTCACAACACTGAGGACCAGTCATTCGAAATGACTTCTCCATGCATTTTATGCATTGGTAAAAGCACTATGATGAAAAGTGTGATATGTTTTCAGGTATCTCCTATACTAATAGAGCCACATGCTCACCGGTTTGCCACATGATGTAGGCCTATGGACTGAACAAGAAACCACCAAAAATTTTAACCAGTCATCGTTCTCACAACACTGAGGACCAGTCATTCGAAATGACTTCTCCATGCATTTTATGCATTGGTAAAAGCACTATGATGAAAAGTGTGATATGTTTTCAGGTATCTCCTATACTAATAGAGCCACATGCTCACCGGTTTGCCACATGCTGTAGGCCTATGGACTGAACAAGAAACCACCAAAAATTTTAACCAGTCATCGTTCTCACAACACTGAGGACCAGTCATTCGAAATGACTTCTCCATGCATTTTATGCATTGGTAAAAGCACTATGATGAAAAGTGTGATATGTTTTCAGGTATCTCCTATACTAATAGAGCCACATGCTCACCGGTTTGCCACATGATGTAGGCCTGTGGACTGAACAAGAAACCACCAAAAATTTTAACCAGTCATCGTTCTCACAACACTGAGGACCAGTCATTCGAAATGACTTCTCCATGCATTTTATGCATTGGTAAAAGCACTATGATGAAAAGTGTGATATGTTTTCAGGTATCTCCTATACTAATAGAGCCACATGCTCACCGGTTTGCCACATGATGTAGGCCTATGGACTGAACAAGAAACCACCAAAAATTTTAACCAGTCATCATTCTCACAACACTGAGGACCAGTCATTCGAAATGACTTCTCCATGCATTTTATGCATTGGTAAAAGCACTATGATGAAAAGTGTGATATGTTTTCAGGTATCTCCTATACTAATAGAGCCACATGCTCACCGGTTTGCCACATGATGTAGGCCTATGGACTGAACAAGAAACCACCAAAAATTTTAACCAGTCATCGTTCTCACAACACTGAGGACCAGTCATTCGAAATGACTTCTCCATGCATTTTATGCATTGGTAAAAGCACTATGATGAAAAAGTGTGATATGTTTTCAGGTATCTCCTATACTAATAGAGCCACATGCTCACCGGTTTGCCACATGATGTAGGCCTATGGACTGAACAAGAAACCACCAAAAATTTTAACCAGTCATCGTTCTCACAACACTGAGGACCAGTCATTCGAAATGACTTCTCCATGCATTTTATGCATTGGTAAAAGCACTATGATGAAAAGTGTGATATGTTTTCAGGTATCTCCTATACTAATAGAGCACATGCTCACCGGTTTTGCCACATGATGTAGGCCTATGGACTGAACAAGAAACCACCAAAAATTTTAACCAGTCATCGTTCTCACAACACTGAGGACCAGTCATTCGAAATGACTTCTCCATGCATTTTATGCATTGGTAAAAGCACTATGATGAAAAGTGTGATATGTTTTCAGGTATCTCCTATACTAATAGAGCCACATGCTCACCGGTTTGCCACATGATGTAGGCCTATGGACTGAACAAGAAACCACCAAAAATTTTAACCAGTCATCGTTCTCACAACACTGAGGACCAGTCATTCGAAATGACTTCTCCATGCATTTTATGCATTGGTAAAAGCACTATGATGAAAAGTGTGATATGTTTTCAGGTATCTCCTATACTAATAGAGCCACATGCTCACCGGTTTGCCACATGATGTAGGCCTATGGACTGAACAAGAAACCACCCAAAATTTTAACCAGTCATCGTTCTCACAACACTGAGGACCAGTCATTCGAAATGACTTCTCCATGCATTTTATGCATTGGTAAAAGCACTATGATGAAAAGTGTGATATGTTTTCAGGTATCTCCTATACTAATAGAGCCACATGCTCACCGGTTTGCCACATGCTGTAGGCCTATGGACTGAACAAGAAACCACCAAAATTTTAACCAGTCATCGTTCTCACAACACTGAGGACCAGTCATTCGAAATGACTTCTCCATGCATTTTATGCATTGGTAAAAGCACTATGATGAAAAGTGTGATATGTTTTCAGGTATCTCCTATACTAATAGAGCCACATGCTCACCGGTTTGCCACATGATGTAGGCCTATGGACTGAACAAGAAACCACCAAAAATTTTAACCAGTCATCGTTCTCACAACACTGAGGACCAGTCATTCGAAATGACTTCTCCATGCATTTTATGCATTGGTAAAAGCACTATGATTGAAAAGTGTGATATGTTTTCAGGTATCTCCTATACTAATAGAGCCACATGCTCACCGGTTTGCCACATGATGTAGGCCTATGGACTGAACAAGAAACCACCAAAAATTTTAACCAGTCATCGTTCTCACAACACTGAGGACCAGTCATTCGAAATGACTTCTCCATGCATTTTATGCATTGGTAAAAGCACTATGATGAAAAGTGTGATATGTTTTCAGGTATCTCCTATACTAATAGAGCCACATGCTCACCGGTTTGCCACATGATGTAGGCTATGGACTGAACAAGAAACCACCAAAAATTTTAACCAGTCATCGTTCTCACAACACTGAGGACCAGTCATTCGAAATGACTTCTCCATGCATTTTATGCATTGGTAAAAGCACTATGATGAAAAGTGTGATATGTTTTCAGGTATCTCCTATACTAATAGAGCCACATGCTCACCGGTTTGCCACATGATGTAGGCCTATGGACTGAACAAGAAACCACCAAAAATTTTAACCAGTCATCGTTCTCACAACACTGAGGACCAGTCATTCGAAATGACTTCTCCATGCATTTTATGCATTGGTAAAAGCACTATGATGAAAAGTGTGATATGTTTTCAGGTATCTCCTATACTAATAGAGCCACATGCTCACCGGTTTGCCACATGCTGTAGGCCTATGGACTGAACAAGAAACCACCAAAAATTTTAACCAGTCATCGTTCTCACAACACTGAGGACCAGTCATTCGAAATGACTTCTCCATGCATTTTATGCATTGGTAAAAGCACTATGATGAAAAGTGTGATATATTTTCAGGTATCTCCTATACTAATAGAGCCACATGCTCACCGGTTTGCCACATGCTGTAGGCCTATGGACTGAACAAGAAACCACCAAAAATTTTAACCAGTCATCGTTCTCACAACACTGAGGACCAGTCATTCGAAATGACTTCTCCATGCATTTTATGCATTGGTAAAGCACTATGATGAAAAGTGTGATATGTTTTCAGGTATCTCCTATACTAATAGAGCCACATGCTCACCGGTTTGCCACATGATGTAGGCCTGTGGACTGAACAAGAAACCACCAAAAATTTTAACCAGTCATCGTTCTCACAACACTGAGGACCAGTCATTCGAAATGACTTCTCCATGCATTTTATGCATTGGTAAAAGCACTATGATGAAAAGTGTGATATGTTTTCAGGTATCTCCTATACTAATAGAGCCACATGCTCACCGGTTTGCCACATGATGTAGGCCTATGGACTGAACAAGAAACCACCAAAAATTTTAACCAGTCATCATTCTCACAACACTGAGGACCAGTCATTCGAAATGACTTCTCCATGCATTTTATGCATTGGTAAAAGCACTATGATGAAAAGTGTGATATGTTTTCAGGTATCTCCTATACTAATAGAGCCACATGCTCACCGGTTTGCCACATGATGTAGGCCTATGGACTGAACAAGAAACCACCAAAAATTTTAACCAGTCATCGTTCTCACAACACTGAGGACCAGTCATTCGAAATGACTTCTCCATGCATTTTATGCATTGGTAAAAGCACTATGATGAAAAGTATGATATGTTTTCAGGTATCTCCTATACTAATAGAGCCACATGCTCACCGGTTTGCCACATGATGTAGGCCTATGGACTGAACAAGAAACCACCAAAAATTTTATCCAGTCATCGTTCTCACAACACTGAGGACCAGTCATTCGAAATGACTTCTCCATGCATTTTATGCATTGGTAAAAGCACTATGATGAAAAGTGTGATATGTTTTCAGGTATCTCCTATACTAATAGAGCCACATGCTCACCGGTTTGCCACATGATGTAGGCCTATGGACTGAACAAGAAACCACCAAAAATTTTAACCAGTCATCGTTCTCACAACACTGAGGACCAGTCATTCGAAATGACTTCTCCATGCATTTTATGCATTGGTAAAAGCACTATGATGAAAAGTGTGATATGTTTTCAGGTATCTCCTATACTAATAGAGCCACATGCTCACCGGTTTGCCACATGATGTAGGCCTATGGACTGAACAAGAAACCACCAAAAATTTTAACCAGTCATCGTTCTCACAACACTGAGGACCAGTCATTCGAAATGACTTCTCCATGCATTTTATGCATTGGTAAAAGCACTATGATTGAAAAGTGTGATATGTTTTCAGGTATCTCCTATACTAATAGAGCCACATGCTCAACGGTTTGCCACATGATGTAGGCCTATGGACTGAACAAGAAACCACCAAAAATTTTAACCAGTCATCGTTCTCACAACACTGAGGACCAGTCATTCGAAATGACTTCTCCATGCATTTTATGCATTGGTAAAAGCACTATGATGAAAAGTGTGATATGTTTTCAGGTATCTCCTATACTAATAGAGCCACATGCTCACCGGTTTGCCACATGATGTAGGCCTATGGACTGAACAAGAAACCACCAAAAATTTTAACCAGTCATCGTTCTCACAACACTGAGGACCAGTCATTCGAAATGACTTCTCCATGCATTTTATGCATTGGTAAAAGCACTATGATGAAAAGTGTGATATGTTTTCAGGTATCTCCTATACTAATAGAGCCACATGCTCACCGGTTTGCCACATGATGTAGGCCTATGGACTGAACAAGAAACCACCAAAAATTTTAACCAGTCATCGTTCTCACAACACTGAGGACCAGTCATTCGAAATGACTTCTCCATGCATTTTATGCATTGGTAAAAGCACTATGATGAAAAGTGTGATATGTTTTCAGGTATCTCCTATACTAATAGAGCCACATGCTCACCGGTTTGCCACATGATGTAGGCCTATGGACTGAACAAGAAACCACCAAAAATTTTATCCAGTCATCGTTCTCACAACACTGAGGACCAGTCATTCGAAATGACTTCTCCATGCATTTTATGCATTGGTAAAAGCACTATGATGAAAAGTGTGATATGTTTTCAGGTATCTCCTATACTAATAGAGCCACATGCTCACCGGTTTGCCACATGATGTAGGCCTATGGACTGAACAAGAAACCACCAAAAATTTTAACCAGTCATCGTTCTCACAACACTGAGGACCAGTCATTCGAAATGACTTCTCCATGCATTTTATGCATTGGTAAAAGCACTATGATTGAAAAGTGTGATATGTTTTCAGGTATCTCCTATACTAATAGAGCCACATGCTCACCGGTTTGCCACATGATGTAGGCCTATGGACTGAACAAGAAACCACCAAAAATTTTAACCAGTCATCGTTCTCACAACACTGAGGACCAGTCATTCGAAATGACTTCTCCATGCATTTTATGCATTGGTAAAAGCACTATGATGAAAAGTGTGATATGTTTTCAGGTATCTCCTATACTAATAGAGCCACATGCTCACCGGTTTGCCACATGATGTAGGCCTATGGACTGAACAAGAAACCACCAAAAATTTTAACCAGTCATCGTTCTCACAACACTGAGGACCAGTCATTCGAAATGACTTCTCCATGCATTTTATGCATTGGTAAAAGCACTATGATGAAAAGTGTGATATGTTTTCAGGTATCTCCTATACTAATAGAGCCACATGCTCACCGGTTTGCCACATGATGTAGGCCTATGGACTGAACAAGAAACCACCAAAAATTTTAACCAGTCATCGTTCTCACAACACTGAGGACCAGTCATTCGAAATGACTTCTCCATGCATTTTATGCATTGGTAAAAGCACTATGATGAAAAGTGTGATATGTTTTCAGGTATCTCCTATACTAATAGAGCCACATGCTCACCGGTTTGCCACATGCTGTAGGCCTATGGACTGAACAAGAAACCACCAAAAATTTTAACCAGTCATCGTTCTCACAACACTGAGGACCAGTCATTCGAAATGACTTCTCCATGCATTTTATGCATTGGTAAAAGCACTATGATGAAAAGTGTGATATATTTTCAGGTATCTCCTATACTAATAGAGCCACATGCTCACCGGTTTGCCACATGCTGTAGGCCTATGGACTGAACAAGAAACCACCAAAAATTTTAACCAGTCATCGTTCTCACAACACTGAGGACCAGTCATTCGAAATGACTTCTCCATGCATTTTATGCATTGGTAAAAGCACTATGATGAAAAGTGTGATATGTTTTCAGGTATCTCCTATACTAATAGAGCCACATGCTCACCGGTTTGCCACATGATGTAGGCCTGTGGACTGAACAAGAAACCACCAAAAATTTTAACCAGTCATCGTTCTCACAACACTGAGGACCAGTCATTCGAAATGACTTCTCCATGCATTTTATGCATTGGTAAAAGCACTATGATGAAAAGTGTGATATGTTTTCAGGTATCTCCTATACTAATAGAGCCACATGCTCACCGGTTTGCCACATGATGTAGGCCTATGGACTGAACAAGAAACCACCAAAAATTTTAACCAGTCATCATTCTCACAACACTGAGGACCAGTCATTCGAAATGACTTCTCCATGCATTTTATGCATTGGTAAAAGCACTATGATGAAAAGTGTGATATGTTTTCAGGTATCTCCTATACTAATAGAGCCACATGCTCACCGGTTTGCCACATGATGTAGGCCTATGGACTGAACAAGAAACCACCAAAAATTTTAACCAGTCATCGTTCTCACAACACTGAGGACCAGTCATTCGAAATGACTTCTCCATGCATTTTATGCATTGGTAAAAGCACTATGATGAAAAGTGTGATATGTTTTCAGGTATCTCCTATACTAATAGAGCCACATGCTCACCGGTTTGCCACATGATGTAGGCCTATGGACTGAACAAGAAACCACCAAAAATTTTATCCAGTCATCGTTCTCACAACACTGAGGACCAGTCATTCGAAATGACTTCTCCATGCATTTTATGCATTGGTAAAAGCACTATGATGAAAAGTGTGATATGTTTTCAGGTATCTCCTATACTAATAGAGCCACATGCTCACCGGTTTGCCACATGATGTAGGCCTATGGACTGAACAAGAAACCACCAAAAATTTTAACCAGTCATCGTTCTCACAACACTGAGGACCAGTCATTCGAAATGACTTCTCCATGCATTTTATGCATTGGTAAAAGCACTATGATGAAAAGTGTGATATGTTTTCAGGTATCTCCTATACTAATAGAGCCACATGCTCACCGGTTTGCCACATGATGTAGGCCTATGGACTGAACAAGAAACCACCAAAAATTTTAACCAGTCATCGTTCTCACAACACTGAGGACCAGTCATTCGAAATGACTTCTCCATGCATTTTATGCATTGGTAAAAGCACTATGATTGAAAAGTGTGATATGTTTTCAGGTATCTCCTATACTAATAGAGCCACATGCTCACCGGTTTGCCACATGATGTAGGCCTATGGACTGAACAAGAAACCACCAAAAATTTTAACCAGTCATCGTTCTCACAACACTGAGGACCAGTCATTCGAAATGACTTCTCCATGCATTTTATGCATTGGTAAAAGCACTATGATGAAAAGTGTGATATGTTTTCAGGTATCTCCTATACTAATAGAGCCACATGCTCACCGGTTTGCCACATGATGTAGGCCTATGGACTGAACAAGAAACCACCAAAAATTTTAACCAGTCATCGTTCTCAATGGAGAAGTCATTTCGAATGACTGGTCCTCAGTGTTGTGAGAACGATGACTGGTTAAAATTTTTGGTGGTTTCTTGTTCAGTCCATAGGCCTACATCATGTGGCAAACCGGTGAGCATGTGGCTCTATTAGTATAGGAGATACCTGAAAACATATCACACTTTTCATCATAGTGCTTTTACCAATGCATAAAATGCATGGAGAAGTCATTTCGAATGACTGGTCCTCAGTGTTGTGAGAACGATGACTGGTTAAAATTTTTGGTGGTTTCTTGTGTAGTCCATAGGCCTACATCATGTGGCAAACCGGTGAGCATGTGGCTCTATTAGTATAGGAGATACCTGAAAACATATCACACTTTTCATCATAGTGCTTTTACCAATGCATAAAATGCATGGAGAAGTCATTTCGAATGACTGGTCCTCAGTGTTGTGAGAACGATGACTGGTTAAAATTTTTGGTGGTTTCTTGTTCAGTCCATAGGCCTACATCATGTGGCAAACCGGTGAGCATGTGGCTCTATTAGTATAGGAGATACCTGAAAACATATCACACTTTTCATCATAGTGCTTTTACCAATGCATAAAATGCATGGAGAAGTCATTTCGAATGACTGGTCCTCAGTGTTGTGAGAACGATGACTGGTTAAAATTTTTGGTGGTTTCTTGTTCAGTCCATAGGCCTACATCATGTAGCAAACCGGTGAGCATGTGGCTCTATTAGTATAGGAGATACCTGAAAACATATCACACTTTTCATCATAGTGCTTTTACCAATGCATAAAATGCATGGAGAAGTCATTTCGAATGACTGGTCCTCAGTGTTGTGAGAATGATGACTGGTTAAAATTTTTGGTGGTTTCTTGTTCAGTCCATAGGCCTACATCATGTGGCAAACCGGTGAGCATGTGGCTCTATTAGTATAGGAGATACCTGAAAACATATCACACTTTTCATCATAGTGCTTTTACCAATGCATAAAATGCATGGAGAAGTCATTTCGAATGACTGGTCCTCAGTGTTGTGAGAACGATGACTGGTTAAAATTTTTGGTGGTTTCTTGTTCAGTCCATAGGCCTACATCATGTGGCAAACCGGTGAGCATGTGGCTCTATTAGTATAGGAGATACCTGAAAACATATCACACTTTTCATCATAGTGCTTTTACCAATGCATAAAATGCATGGAGAAGTCATTTCGAATGACTGGTCCTCAGTGTTGTGAGAACGATGACTGGTTAAAATTTTTGGTGGTTTCTTGTTCAGTCCATAGGCCTACATCATGTGGCAAACCGGTGAGCATATGGCTCTATTAGTATAGGAGATACCTGAAAACATATCACACTTTTCATCATAGTGCTTTTACCAATGCATAAAATGCATGGAGAAGTCATTTCGAATGACTGGTCCTCAGTGTTGTGAGAACGATGACTGGTTAAAATTTTTGGTGGTTTCTTGTTCAGTCCATAGGCCTACATCATGTGGCAAACCGGTGAGCATGTGGCTCTATTAGTATAGGAGATACCTGAAAACATATCACACTTTTCATCATAGTGCTTTTACCAATGCATAAAATGCATGGAGAAGTCATTTCGAATGACTGGTCCTCAGTGTTGTGAGAACGATGACTGGTTAAAATTTTTGGTGGTTTCTTGTTCAGTCCATAGGCCTACATCATGTGGCAAACCGGTGAGCATGTGGCTCTATTAGTATAGGAGATACCTGAAAACATATCACACTTTTCATCATAGTGCTTTTACCAATGCATAAAATGCATGGAGAAGTCATTTCGAATGACTGGTCCTCAGTGTTGTGAGAACGATGACTGGTTAAAATTTTTGGTGGTTTCTTGTTCAGTCCATAGGCCTACATCATGTGGCAAACCGGTGAGCATGTGGCTCTATTAGTATAGGAGATACCTGAAAACATATCACACTTTTCATCATAGTGCTTTTACCAATGCATAAAATGCATGGAGAAGTCATTTCGAATGACTGGTCCTCAGTGTTGTGAGAACGATGACTGGTTAAAATTTTTGGTGGTTTCTTGTTCAGTCCATAGGCCTACATCATGTGGCAAACCGGTGAGCATGTGGCTCTATTAGTATAGGAGATACCTGAAAACATATCACACTTTTCATCATAGTGCTTTTACCAATGCATAAAATGCATGGAGAAGTCATTTCGAATGACTGGTCCTCAGTGTTGTGAGAACGATGACTGGTTAAAATTTTTGGTGGTTTCTTGTTCAGTCCACAGGCCTACATCATGTGGCAAACCGGTGAGCATGTGGCTCTATTAGTATAGGAGATACCTGAAAACATATCACACTTTTCATCATAGTGCTTTTACCAATGCATAAAATGCATGGAGAAGTCATTTCGAATGACTGGTCCTCAGTGTTGTGAGAACGATGACTGGTTAAAATTTTTGGTGGTTTCTTGTTCAGTCCATAGGCCTACAGCATGTGGCAAACCGGTGAGCATGTGGCTCTATTAGTATAGGAGATACCTGAAAATATATCACACTTTTCATCATAGTGCTTTTACCAATGCATAAAATGCATGGAGAAGTCATTTCGAATGACTGGTCCTCAGTGTTGTGAGAACGATGACTGGTTAAAATTTTTGGTGGTTTCTTGTTCAGTCCATAGGCCTACAGCATGTGGCAAACCGGTGAGCATGTGGCTCTATTAGTATAGGAGATACCTGAAAACATATCACACTTTTCATCATAGTGCTTTTACCAATGCATAAAATGCATGGAGAAGTCATTTCGAATGACTGGTCCTCAGTGTTGTGAGAACGATGACTGGTTAAAATTTTTGGTGGTTTCTTGTTCAGTCCATAGGCCTACATCATGTGGCAAACCGGTGAGCATGTGGCTCTATTAGTATAGGAGATACCTGAAAACATATCACACTTTTCATCATAGTGCTTTTACCAATGCATAAAATGCATGGAGAAGTCATTTCGAATGACTGGTCCTCAGTGTTGTGAGAACGATGACTGGTTAAAATTTTTGGTGGTTTCTTGTTCAGTCCATAGGCCTACATCATGTGGCAAACCGGTGAGCATGTGGCTCGATTAGTATAGGAGATACCTGAAAACATATCACACTTTTCATCATAGTGCTTTTACCAATGCATAAAATGCATGGAGAAGTCATTTCGAATGACTGGTCCTCAGTGTTGTGAGAACGATGACTGGTTAAAATTTTTGGTGGTTTCTTGTTCAGTCCATAGGCCTACATCGTGTGGCAAACCGGTGAGCATGTGGCTCTATTAGTATAGGAGATACCTGAAAACATATCACACTTTTCATCATAGTGCTTTTACCAATGCATAAAATGCATGGAGAAGTCATTTCGAATGACTGGTCCTCAGTGTTGTGAGAACGATGACTGGTTAAAATTTTTGGAGGTTTCTTGTTCAGTCCATAGGCCTACATCATGTGGCAAACCGGTGAGCATGTGGCTCTATTAGTATAGGAGATACCTGAAAACATATCACACTTTTCATCATAGTGCTTTTACCAATGCATAAAATGCATGGAGAAGTCATTTCGAATGACTGGTCCTCAGTGTTGTGAGAACGATGACTGGTTAAAATTTTTGGTGGTTTCTTGTTCAGTCCATAGGCCTACATCATGTGGCAAACCGGTGAGCATGTGGCTCTATTAGTATAGGAGATACCTGAAAACATATCACACTTTTCATCATAGTGCTTTTACCAATGCATAAAATGCATGGAGAAGTCATTTCGAATGACTGGTCCTCAGTGTTGTGAGAACGATGACTGGTTAAAATTTTTGGTGGTTTCTTGTTCAGTCCATAGGCCTACATCATGTGGCAAACCGGTGAGCATGTGGCTCTATTAGTATAGGAGATACCTGAAAACATATCACACTTTTCATCATAGTGCTTTTACCAATGCATAAAATGCATGGAGAAGTCATTTCGAATGACTGGTCCTCAGTGTTGTGAGAACGATGACTGGTTAAAATTTTTGGTGGTTTCTTGTTCAGTCCATAGGCCTACATCATGTGGCAAAGCGGTGAGCATGTGGCTCTATTAGTATAGGAGATACCTGAAAACATATCACACTTTTCATCATAGTGCTTTTACCAATGCATAAAATGCATGGAGAAGTCATTTCGAATGACTGGTCTTCAGTGTTGTGAGAACGATGACTGGTTAAAATTTTTGGTGGTTTCTTGTTCAGTCCATAGGCCTACATCATGTGGCAAACCGGTGAGCATGTGGCTCTATTAGTATAGGAGATACCTGAAAACATATCACACTTTTCATCATAGTGCTTTTACCAATGCATAAAATGCATGGAGAAGTCATTTCGAATGACTGGTCCTCAGTGTTGTGAGAACGATGACTGGTTAAAATTTTTGGTGGTTTCTTGTTCAGTCCATAGGCCTACATCATGTGGCAAACCGGTGAGCATGTGGCTCTATTAGTATAGGAGATACCTGAAAACATATCACACTTTTCATCATAGTGCTTTTACCAATGCATAAAATGCATGGAGAAGTCATTTCGAATGACTGGTCCTCAGTGTTGTGAGAACGATGACTGGTTAAAATTTTTGGTGGTTTCTTGTTCAGTCCATAGGCCTACATCATGTGGCAAACCGGTGAGCATGTGGCTCTATTAGTATAGGAGATACCTGAAAACATATCACACTTTTCATCATAGTGCTTTTACCAATGCATAAAATGCATGGAGAAGTCATTTCGAATGACTGGTCCTCAGTGTTGTGAGAACGATGACTGGTTAAAATTTTTGGTGGTTTCTTGTTCAGTCCATAGGCCTACATCATGTGGCAAACCGGTGAGCATGTGGCTCTATTAGTATAGGAGATACCTGAAAACATATCACACTTTTCATCATAGTGCTTTTACCAATGCATAAAATGCATGGAGAAGTCATTTCGAATGACTGGTCCTCAGTGTTGTGAGAACGATGACTGGTTAAAATTTTTGGTGGTTTCTTGTTCAGTCCATAGGCCTACATCATGTGGCAAACCGGTGAGCATGTGGCTCTATTAGTATAGGAGATACCTGAAAACATATCACACTTTTCATCATAGTGCTTTTACCAATGCATAAAATGCATGGAGAAGTCATTTCGAATGACTGGTCCTCAGTGTTGTGAGAACGATGACTGGTTAAAATTTTTGGTGGTTTCTTGTTCAGTCCATAGGCCTACATCATGTAGCAAACCGGTGAGCATGTGGCTCTATTAGTATAGGAGATACCTGAAAACATATCACACTTTTCATCATAGTGCTTTTACCAATGCATAAAATGCATGGAGAAGTCATTTCGAATGACTGGTCCTCAGTGTTGTGAGAACGATGACTGGTTAAAATTTTTGGTGGTTTCTTGTTCAGTCCATAGGCCTACATCATGTGGCAAACCGGTGAGCATGTGGCTCTATTAGTATAGGAGATACCTGAAAACATATCACACTTTTCATCATAGTGCTTTTACCAATGCATAAAATGCATGGAGAAGTCATTTCGAATGACTGGTCCTCAGTGTTGTGAGAACGATGACTGGTTAAAATTTTTGGTGGTTTCTTGTTCAGTCCATAGGCCTACATCATGTGGCAAACCGGTGAGCATGTGGCTCTATTAGTATAGGAGATACCTGAAAACATATCACACTTTTCATCATAGTGCTTTTACCAATGCATAAAATGCATGGAGAAGTCATTTCGAATGACTGGTCCTCAGTGTTGTGAGAACGATGACTGGTTAAAATTTTTGGTGGTTTCTTGTTCAGTCCATAGGCCTACATCATGTGGCAAACCGGTGAGCATATGGCTCTATTAGTATAGGAGATACCTGAAAACATATCACACTTTTCATCATAGTGCTTTTACCAATGCATAAAATGCATGGAGAAGTCATTTCGAATGACTGGTCCTCAGTGTTGTGAGAACGATGACTGGTTAAAATTTTTGGTGGTTTCTTGTTCAGTCCATAGGCCTACATCATGTGGCAAACCGGTGAGCATGTGGCTCTATTAGTATAGGAGATACCTGAAAACATATCACACTTTTCATCATAGTGCTTTTACCAATGCATAAAATGCATGGAGAAGTCATTTCGAATGACTGGTCCTCAGTGTTGTGAGAACGATGACTGGTTAAAATTTTTGGTGGTTTCTTGTTCAGTCCATAGGCCTACATCATGTGGCAAACCGGTGAGCATGTGGCTCTATTAGTATAGGAGATACCTGAAAACATATCACACTTTTCATCATAGTGCTTTTACCAATGCATAAAATGCATGGAGAAGTCATTTCGAATGACTGGTCCTCAGTGTTGTGAGAACGATGACTGGTTAAAATTTTGGTGGTTTCTTGTTCAGTCCATAGGCCTACATCATGTGGCAAACCGGTGAGCATGTGGCTCTATTAGTATAGGGGATACCTGAAAACATCACACTTTTCATCATAGTGCTTTTACCAATGCATAAAATGCATGGAGAAGTCATTTCGAATGACTGGTCCTCAGTGTTGTGAGAACGATGACTGGTTAAAATTTTTGGTGGTTTCTTGTTCAGTCCATAGGCCTACATCATGTGGCAAACCGGTGAGCATGTGGCTCTATTAGTATAGGAGATAACTGAAAACATATCACACTTTTCATCATATTGCTTTTACCAATGCATAAAATGCATGGAGAAGTCATTTCGAATGACTGGTCCTCAGTGTTGTGAGAACGATGACTGGTTAAAATTTTTGGTGGTTTCTTGTTCAGTCCATAGGCCTACATCATGTGGCAAACCGGTGAGCATGTGGCTCTATTAGTATAGGAGATACCTGAAAACATATCACACTTTTCATCATAGTGCTTTTACCAATGCATAAAATGCATGGAGAAGTCATTTCGAATGACTGGTCCTCAGTGTTGTGAGAACGATGACTGGATAAAATTTTTGGTGGTTTCTTGTTCAGTCCATAGGCCTACATCATGTGGCAAACCAGTGAGCATGTGGCTCTATTAGTGTAGGAGATACCTGAAAACATATCACACTTTTCATCATAGTGCTTTTACCAATGCATAAAATGCATGGAGAAGTCATTTCGAATGACTGGTCCTCAGTGTTGTGAGAACGATGACTGGTTAAAATTTTTGGTGGTTTCTTGTTCAGTCCATAGGCCTACATCATGTGGCAAACCGGTGAGCATGTGGCTCTATTAGTATAGGAGATACCTGAAAACATATCACACTTTTCATCATAGTGCTTTTACCAATGCATAAAATGCATGGAGAAGTCATTTCGAATGACTGGTCCTCAGTGTTGTGAGAACGATGACTGGTTAAAATTTTTGGTGGTTTCTTGTTCAGTCCATAGGCCTACATCATGTGGCAAACCGGTGAGCATGTGGCTCTATTAGTATAGGAGATACCTGAAAACATATCACACTTTTCATCATAGTGCTTTTACCAATGCATAAAATGCATGGAGAAGTCATTTCGAATGACTGGTCCTCAGTGTTGTGAGAACGATGACTGGTTAAAATTTTTGGTGGTTTCTTGTTCAGTCCACAGGCCTACATCATGTGGCAAACCGGTGAGCATGTGGCTCTATTAGTATAGGAGATACCTGAAAACATATCACACTTTTCATCATAGTGCTTTTACCAATGCATAAAATGCATGGAGAAGTCATTTCGAATGACTGGTCCTCAGTGTTGTGAGAACGATGACTGGTTAAAATTTTTGGTGGTTTCTTGTTCAGTCCATAGGCCTACAGCATGTGGCAAACCGGTGAGCATGTGGCTCTATTAGTATAGGAGATACCTGAAAATATATCACACTTTTCATCATAGTGCTTTTACCAATGCATAAAATGCATGGAGAAGTCATTTCGAATGACTGGTCCTCAGTGTTGTGAGAACGATGACTGGTTAAAATTTTTGGTGGTTTCTTGTTCAGTCCATAGGCCTACAGCATGTGGCAAACCGGTGAGCATGTGGCTCTATTAGTATAGGAGATACCTGAAAACATATCACACTTTTCATCATAGTGCTTTTACCAATGCATAAAATGCATGGAGAAGTCATTTCGAATGACTGGTCCTCAGTGTTGTGAGAACGATGACTGGTTAAAATTTTTGGTGGTTTCTTGTTCAGTCCATAGGCCTACATCATGTGGCAAACCGGTGAGCATGTGGCTCTATTAGTATAGGAGATACCTGAAAACATATCACACTTTTCATCATAGTGCTTTTACCAATGCATAAAATGCATGGAGAAGTCATTTCGAATGACTGGTCCTCAGTGTTGTGAGAACGATGACTGGTTAAAATTTTTGGTGGTTTCTTGTTCAGTCCAAAGGCCTACATCATGTGGCAAACCGGTGAGCATGTGGCTCTATTAGTATAGGAGATACCTGAAAACATATCACACTTTTCATCATAGTGCTTTTACCAATGCATAAAATGCATGGAGAAGTCATTTCGAATGACTGGTCCTCAGTGTTGTGAGAAAGATGACTGGTTAAAATTTTTGGTGGTTTCTTGTTCAGTCCATAGGCCTACATCATGTGGCAAACCGGTGAGCATGTGGCTCTATTAGTATAGGAGATACCTGAAAACATATCACACTTTTCATCATAGTGCTTTTACCAATGCATAAAATGCATGGAGAAGTCATTTCGAATGACTGGTCCTCAGTGTTGTGAGAACGATGACTGGTTAAAATTTTTGGTGGTTTCTTGTTCAGTCCATAGGCCTACATCATGTGGCAAACCGGTGAGCATGTGGCTCTATTACTATAGGAGATACCTGAAAACATATCACACTTTTCATCATAGTGCTTTTACCAATGCATAAAATGCATGAAGTCATTTCGAATGACTGGTCCTCAGTGTTGTGAGAACGATGACTGGTTAAAATTTTTGGTGGTTTCTTGTTCAGTCCATAGGCCTACATCATGTGGCAAACCGGTGAGCATGTGGCTCTATTAGTATAGGAGATACCTGAAAACATATCACACTTTTCATCATAGTGCTTTTACCAATGCATAAAATGCATGGAGAAGTCATTTCGAATGACTGGTCCTCAGTGTTGTGAGAACGATGACTGGTTAAAATTTTTGGTGGTTTCTTGTTCAGTCCATAGGCCTACATCATGTGGCAAACCGGTGAGCATGTGGCTCTATTAGTATAGGAGATACCTGAAAACATATCACACTTTTCATCATAGTGCTTTTACCAATGCATAAAATGCATGGAGAAGTCATTTCGAATGACTGGTCCTCAGTGTTGTGAGAACGATGACTGGTTAAAATTTTTGGTGGTTTCTTGTTCAGTCCATAGGCCTACATCATGTGGCAAACCGGTGAGCATGTGGCTCTATTAGTATAGGAGATACCTGAAAACATATCACACTTTTCATCATAGTGCTTTTACCAATGCATAAAATGCATGGAGAAGTCATTTCGAATGACTGGTCCTCAGTGTTGTGAGAACGATGACTGGTTAAAATTTTTGGTGGTTTCTTGTTCAGTCCATAGGCCTACATCATGTGGCAAACCGGTGAGCATGTGGCTCTATTAGTATAGGAGATACCTGAAAACATATCACACTTTTCATCATAGTGCTTTTACCAATGCATAAAATGCATGGAGAAGTCATTTCGAATGACTGGTCCTCAGTGTTGTGAGAACGATGACTGGTTAAAATTTTTGGTGGTTTCTTGTTCAGTCCATAGGCCTACATCATGTGGCAAACCGGTGAGCATGTGGCTCTATTAGTATAGGAGATACCTGAAAACATATCACACTTTTCATCATAGTGCTTTTACCAATGCATAAAATGCATGGAGAAGTCATTTCGAATGACTGGTCCTCAGTGTTGTGAGAACGATGACTGGTTAAAATTTTTGGTGGTTTCTTGTTCAGTCCATAGGCCTACATCATGTGGCAAACCGGTGAGCATGTGGCTCTATTAGTATAGGAGATACCTGAAAACATATCACACTTTTCATCATAGTGCTTTTACCAATGCATAAAATGCATGGAGAAGTAATTTCGAATGACTGGTCCTCAGTGTTGTGAGAACGATGACTGGTTAAAATTTTTGGTGGTTTCTTGTTCAGTCCATAGGCCTACATCATGTGGCAAACCGGTGAGCCATGTGGCTCTATTAGTATAGGAGATACCTGAAAACATACCACACTTTTCATCATAGTGCTTTTACCAATGCATAAAATGCATGGAGAAGTCATTTCGAATGACTGGTCCTCAGTGTTGTGAGAACGATGACTGGTTAAAATTTTTGGTGGTTTCTTGTTCAGTCCATAGGCCTACATCATGTGGCAAACCGGTGAGCCATGTGGCTCTATTAGTATAGGAGATACCTGAAAACATACCACACTTTTCATCATAGTGCTTTTACCAATGCATAAAATGCATGGAGAAGTAATTTCGAATGACTGGTCCTCAGTGTTGTGAGAACGATGACTGGTTAAAATTTTTGGTGGTTTCTTGTTCAGTCCATAGGCCTACATCATGTGGCAAACCGGTGAGCCATGTGGCTCTATTAGTATAGGAGATACCTGAAAACATACCACACTTTTCATCATAGTGCTTTTACCAATGCATAAAATGCATGGAGAAGTCATTTCGAATGACTGGTCCTCAGTGTTGTGAGAACGATGACTGGTTAAAATTTTTGGTGGTTTCTTGTTCAGTCCATAGGCCTACATCATGTGGCAAACCGGTGAGCCATGTGGCTCTATTAGTATAGGAGATACCTGAAAACATACCACACTTTTCATCATAGTGCTTTTACCAATGCATAAAATGCATGGAGAAGTCATTTCGAATGACTGGTCCTCAGTGTTGTGAGAACGATGACTGGTTAAAATTTTTGGTGGTTTCTTGTTCAGTCCATAGGCCTACATCATGTGGCAAACCGGTGAGCATGTGGCTCTATTAGTATAGGAGATACCTGAAAACATATCACACTTTTCATCATAGTGCTTTTACCAATGCATAAAATGCATGGAGAAGTAATTTCGAATGACTGGTCCTCAGTGTTGTGAGAACGATGACTGGTTAAAATTTTTGGTGGTTTCTTGTTCAGTCCATAGGCCTACATCATGTGGCAAACCGGTGAGCCATGTGGCTCTATTAGTATAGGAGATACCTGAAAACATACCACACTTTTCATCATAGTGCTTTTACCAATGCATAAAATGCATGGAGAAGTCATTTCGAATGACTGGTCCTCAGTGTTGTGAGAACGATGACTGGTTAAAATTTTTGGTGGTTTCTTGTTCAGTCCATAGGCCTACATCATGTGGCAAACTGGTGAGCATGTGGCTCTATTAGTATAGGAGATACCTGAAAACATATCACACTTTTCATCATAGTGCTTTTACCAATGCATAAAATGCATGGAGAAGTCATTTCGAATGACTGGTCCTCAGTGTTGTGAGAACGATGACTGGTTAAAATTTTTGGTGGTTTCTTGTTCAGTCCATAGGCCTACATCATGTGGCAAACCGGTGAGCATGTGGCTCTATTAGTATAGGAGATACCTGAAAACATATCACACTTTTCATCATAGTGCTTTTACCAATGCATAAAATGCATGGAGAAGTCATTTCGAATGACTGGTCCTCAGTGTTGTGAGAACGATGACTGGTTAAAATTTTTGGTGGTTTCTTGTTCAGTCCATAGGCCTACATCATGTGGCAAACCGGTGAGCATGTGGCTCTATTAGTATAGGAGATACCTGAAAACATATCACACTTTTCATCATAGTGCTTTTACCAATGCATAAAATGCATGGAGAAGTCATTTCGAATGACTGGTCCTCAGTGTTGTGAGAACGATGACTGGTTAAAATTTTTGGTGGTTTCTTGTTCAGTCCATAGGCCTACAGCATGTGGCAAACCGGTGAGCATGTGGCTCTATTAGTATAGGAGATACCTGAAAACATATCACACTTTTCATCATAGTGCTTTTACCAATGCATAAAATGCATGGAGAAGTCATTTCGAATGACTGGTCCTCAGTGTTGTGAGAACGATGACTGGTTAAAATTTTTGGTGGTTTCTTGTTCAGTCCATAGGCCTACATCATGTGGCAAACCGGTGAGCATGTGGCTCTATTAGTATAGGAGATACCTGAAAACATATCACACTTTTCATCATAGTGCTTTTACCAATGCATAAAATGCATGGAGAAGTCATTTCGAATGACTGGTCCTCAGTGTTGTGAGAACGATGACTGGTTAAAATTTTTGGTGGTTTCTTGTTCAGTCCATAGGCCTACATCATGTGGCAAACCGGTGAGCATGTGGCTCTATTAGTATAGGAGATACCTGAAAACATATCACACTTTTCATCATAGTGCTTTTACCAATGCATAAAATGCATGGAGAAGTCATTTCGAATGACTGGTCCTCAGTGTTGTGAGAACGATGACTGGTTAAAATTTTTGGTGGTTTCTTGTTCAGTCCATAGGCCTACATCATGTGGCAAACCGGTGAGCATGTGGCTCTATTAGTATAGGAGATACCTGAAAACATATCACACTTTTCATCATAGTGCTTTTACCAATGCATAAAATGCATGGAGAAGTCATTTCGAATGACTGGTCCTCAGTGTTGTGAGAACGATGACTGGTTAAAATTTTTGGTGGTTTCTTGTTCAGTCCATAGGCCTACATCATGTGGCAAACCGGTGAGCATGTGGCTCTATTAGTATAGGAGATACCTGAAAACATATCACACTTTTCATCATTGTGCTTTTACCAATGCATAAAATGCATGGCGAAGTCATTTCGAATGACTGGTCCTCAGTGTTGTGAGAACGATGACTGGTTAAAATTTTTGGTGGTTTCTTGTTCAGTCCATAGGCCTACATCATGTGGCAAACCGGTGAGCATGTGGCTCTATTAGTATAGGAGATACCTGAAAACATATCACACTTTTCATCATAGTGCTTTTACCAATGCATAAAATGCATGGAGAAGTCATTTCGAATGACTGGTCCTCAGTGTTGTGAGAACGATGACTGGTTAAAATTTTTGGTGGTTTCTTGTTCAGTCCATAGGCCTACATCATGTGGCAAACCGGTGAGCATGTGGCTCTATTAGTATAGGAGATACCTGAAAACATATCACACTTTTCATCATAGTGCTTTTACCAATGCATAAAATGCATGGAGAAGTCATTTCGAATGACTGGTCCTCAGTGTTGTGAGAACGATGACTGGTTAAAATTTTTGGTGGTTTCTTGTTCAGTCCATAGGCCTACATCATGTGGCAAACCGGTGAGCATGTGGCTCTATTAGTATAGGAGATACCTGAAAACATATCACTTTTTTCATCATAGTGCTTTTACCAATGCATGAAAAATGCATGGAGAAGTCATTTCGAATGACTGGTCCTCAGTGTTGTGAGAACGATGACTGGTTAAAATTTTTGGTGGTTTCTTGTTCAGTCCATAGGCCTACATCATGTGGCAAACCGGTGAGCATGTGGCTCTATTAGTATAGGAGATACCTGAAAACATATCACACTTTTCATCATAGTGCTTTTACCAATGCATAAAATGCATGGAGAAGTCATTTCGAATGACTGGTCCTCAGTGTTGTGAGAACGATGACTGGTTAAAATTTTTGGTGGTTTCTTGTTCAGTCCATAGGCCTACATCATGTGGCAAACCGGTGAGCATGTGGCTCTATTAGTATAGGAGATACCTGAAAACATATCACACTTTTCATCATAGTGCTTTTACCAATGCATAAAATGCATGGAGAAGTCATTTCGAATGACTGGTCCTCAGTGTTGTGAGAACGATGACTGGTTAAAATTTTTGGTGGTTTCTTGTTCAGTCCATAGGCCTACATCATGTGGCAAACCGGTGAGCATGTGGCTCTATTAGTATAGGAGATACCTGAAAACATATCACACTTTTCATCATAGTGCTTTTACCAATGCATAAAATGCATGGAGAAGTCATTTCGAATGACTGGTCCTCAGTGTTGTGAGAACGATGACTGGTTAAAATTTTTGGTGGTTTCTTGTTCAGTCCATAGGCCTACATCATGTGGCAAACCGGTGAGCATGTGGCTCTATTAGTATAGGAGATACCTGAAAACATATCACACTTTTCATCATAGTGCTTTTATCAATGCATGAAAAATGCATGGAGAAGTCATTTCGAATGACTGGTCCTCAGTGTTGTGAGAACGATGACTGGTTAAAATTTTTGGTGGTTTCTTGTTCAGTCCATAGGCCTACATCATGTGGCAAACCGGTGAGCATGTGGCTCTATTAGTATAGGAGATACCTGAAAACATATCACACTTTTCATCATAGTGCTTTTACCAATGCATAAAATGCATGGAGAAGTCATTTCGAATGACTGGTCCTCAGTGTTGTGAGAACGATGACTGGTTAAAATTTTTGGTGGTTTCTTGTTCAGTCCATAGGCCTACATCATGTGGCAAACCGGTGAGCATGTGGCTCTATTAGTATAGGAGATACCTGAAAACATATCACACTTTTCATCATAGTGCTTTTACCAATGCATGAAAAATGCATGGAGAAGTCATTTCGAATGACTGGTCCTCAGTGTTGTGAGAACGATGACTGGTTAAAATTTTTGGTGGTTTCTTGTTCAGTCCATAGGCCTACAGCATGTGGCAAACCGGTGAGCATGTGGCTCTATTAGTATAGGAGATACCTGAAAACATATCACACTTTTCATCATAGTGCTTTTACCAATGCATAAAATGCATGGAGAAGTCATTTCGAATGACTGCTCCTCAGTGTTGTGAGAACGATGACTGGTTAAAATTTTTGGTGGTTTCTTGTTCAGTCCATAGGCCTACATCATGTGGCAAACCGGTGAGCATGTGGCTCTATTAGTATAGGAGATACCGGAAAACATATCACACGTTTCATCATAGTGCTTTTACCAATGCATAAAATGCATGGAGAAGTCATTTCGAATGACTGGTCCTCAGTGTTGTGAGAACGATGACTGGTTAAAATTTTTGGTGGTTTCTTGTTCAGTCCATAGGCCTACATCATGTGGCAAACCGGTGAGCATGTGGCTCTATTAGTATAGGAGATACCTGAAAACATATCACACTTTTCATCATAGTGCTTTTACCAATGCATAAAATGCATGGAGAAGTCATTTCGAATGACTGGTCCTCAGTGTTGTGAGAACGATGACTGGTTAAAATTTTTGGTGGTTTCTTGTTCAGTCCATAGGCCTACATCATGTGGCAAACCGGTGAGCATGTGGCTCTATTGGTATAGGAGATACCTGAAAACATATCACACTTTTCATCATAGTGCTTTTACCAATGCATAAAATGCATGGAGAAGTCATTTCGAATGACTGGTCCTCAGTGTTGTGAGAACGATGACTGGTTAAAATTTTTGGTGGTTTCTTGTTCAGTCCATAGGCCTACATCATGTGGCAAACCGGTGAGCATGTGGCTCTATTAGTATAGGAGATACCTGAAAACATATCACACTTTTCATCATAGTGCTTTTACCAATGCATAAAATGCATGGAGAAGTCATTTCGAATGACTGGTCCTCAGTGTTGTGAGAACGATGACTGGTTAAAATTTTTGGTGGTTTCTTGTTCAGTCCATAGGCCTACATCATGTGGCAAACCGGTGAGCATGTGGCTCTATTAGTATAGGAGATACCTGAAAACATATCACACTTTTCATCATAGTGCTTTTACCAATGCATAAAATGCATGGAGAAGTCATTTCGAATGACTGGTCCTCAGTGTTGTGAGAACGATGACTGGTTAAAATTTTTGGTGGTTTCTTGTTCAGTCCATAGGCCTACATCATGTGGCAAACCGGTGAGCATGTGGCTCTATTAGTATAGGAGATACCTGAAAACATATCACACTTTTCATCATAGTGCTTTTACCAATGCATAAAATGCATGGAGAAGTCATTTCGAATGACTGGTCCTCAGTGTTGTGAGAACGATGACTGGTTAAAATTTTTGGTGGTTTCTTGTTCAGTCCATAGGCCTACATCATGTGGCAAACCGGTGAGCATGTGGCTCTATTAGTATAGGAGATACCTGAAAACATATCACACTTTTCATCATAGTGCTTTTACCAATGCATAAAATGCATGGAGAAGTCATTTCGAATGACTGGTCCTCAGTGTTGTGAGAACGATGACTGGTTAAAATTTTTGGTGGTTTCTTGTTCAGTCCATAGGCCTACATCATGTGGCAAACCGGTGAGCATGTGGCTCTATTAGTATAGGAGATACCTGAAAACATATCACACTTTTCATCATAGTGCATTTACCAATGCATAAAATGCATGGAGAAGTCATTTCGAATGACTGGTCCTCAGTGTTGTGAGAACGATGACTGGTTAAAAGTTTTGGTGGTTTCTTGTTCAGTCCATAGGCCTACATCATGTGGCAAACCGGTGAGCATGTGGCTCTATTAGTATAGGAGATACCTGAAAACATATCACACTTTTCATCATAGTGCTTTTACCAATGCATAAAATGCATGGAGAAGTCATTTCGAATGACTGGTCCTCAGTGTTGTGAGAACGATGACTGGTTAAAATTTTTGGTGGTTTCTTGTTCAGTCCATAGGCCTACATCATGTGGCAAACCGGTGAGCATGTGGCTCTATTAGTATAGGAGATACCTGAAAACATATCACACTTTTCATCATAGTGCTTTTACCAATGCATAAAATGCATGGAGAAGTCATTTCGAATGACTGGTCCTCAGTGTTGTGAGAACGATGACTGGTTAAAATTTTTGGTGGTTTCTTGTTCAGTCCATAGGCCTACATCATGTGGCAAACCGGTGAGCATGTGGCTCTATTAGTATAGGAGATACCTGAAAACATATCACACTTTTCATCATAGTGCTTTTACCAATGCATAAAATGCATGGAGAAGTCATTTCGAATGACTGGTCCTCAGTGTTGTGAGAACGATGACTGGTTAAAATTTTTGGTGGTTTCTTGTTCGGTCCATAGGCCTACATCATGTGGCAAACCGGTGAGTATGTGGCTCTATTAGTATAGGAGATACCTGAAAACATATCACACTTTTCATCATACTGCTTTTACCAATGCATAAAATGCATGGAGAGGTCATTTCGAATGACTGGTCCTCAGTGTTGTGAGAACGATGACTGGTTAAAATTTTTGGTGGTTTCTTGTTCAGTCCATAGGCCTACATCATGTGGCAAACCGGTGAGCATGTGGCTCTATTAGTATAGGAGATACCTGAAAACATATCACACTTTTCATCATAGTGCTTTTACCAATGCATAAAATGCATGGAGAAGTCATTTCGAATGACTGGTCCTCAGTGTTGTGAGAACGATGACTGGTTAAAATTTTTGGTGGTTTCTTGTTCAGTCCATAGGCCTACATCATGTGGCAAACCGGTGAGCATGTGGCTCTATTAGTATAGGAGATACCTGAAAACATATCACACTTTTCATCATAGTGCATTTACCAATGCATAAAATGCATGGAGAAGTCATTTCGAATGACTGGTCCTCAGTGTTGTGAGAACGATGACTGGTTAAAATTTTTGGTGGTTTCTTGTTCAGTCCATAGGCCTACATCATGTGGCAAACCGGTGAGCATGTGGCTCTATTAGTATAGGAGATACCTGAAAACATATCACACTTTTCATCATAGTGCTTTTACCAATGCATAAAATGCATGGAGAAGTCATTTCGAATGACTGGTCCTCAGTGTTGTGAGAACGATGACTGGTTAAAATTTTTGGTGGTTTCTTGTTCAGTCCATAGGCCTACATCATGTGGCAAACCGGTGAGCATGTGGCTCTATTAGTATAGGAGATACCTGAAAACATATCACACTTTTCATCATAGTGCTTTTACCAATGCATAAAATGCATGGAGAAGTCATTTCGAATGACTGGTCCTCAGTGTTGTGAGAACGATGACTGGTTAAAATTTTTGGTGGTTTCTTGTTCAGTCCATAGGCCTACATCATGTGGCAAACCGGTGAGCATGTGGCTCTATTAGTATAGGAGATACCTGAAAACATATCACACTTTTCATCATAGTGCTTTTACCAATGCATAAAATGCATGGAGAAGTCATTTCGAATGACTGGTCCTCAGTGTTGTGAGAACGATGACTGGTTAAAATTTTTGGTGGTTTCTTGTTCAGTCCATAGGCCTACATCATGTGGCAAACCGGTGAGTATGTGGCTCTATTAGTATAGGAGATACCTGAAAACATATCACACTTTTCATCATACTGCTTTTACCAATGCATAAAATGCATGGAGAGGTCATTTCGAATGACTGGTCCTCAGTGTTGTGAGAACGATGACTGGTTAAAATTTTTGGTGGTTTCTTGTTCAGTCCATAGGCCTACATCATGTGGCAAACCGGTGAGCATGTGGCTCGATTAGTATAGGAGATACCTGAAAACATATCACACTTTTCATCATAGTGCTTTTACCAATGCATAAAATGCATGGAGAAGTCATTTCGAATGAATGGTCCTCAGTGTTGTGAGAACGATGACTGGTTAAAATTTTTGGTGGTTTCTTGTTCAGTCCATAGGCCTACATCATGTGGCAAACCGGTGAGCATGTGGCTCTATTAGTATAGGAGATACCTGAAAACATATCACACTTTTCATCATAGTGCTTTTACCAATGCATAAAATGCATGGAGAAGTCATTTCGAATGACTGGTCCTCAGTGTTGTGAGAACGATGACTGGTTAAAATTTTTGGTGGTTTCTTGTTCAGTCCATAGGCCTACATCATGTGGCAAACCGGTGAGCATGTGGCTCTATTAGTATAGGAGATACCTGAAAACATATCACACTTTTCATCATAGTGCTTTTACCAATGCATAAAATGCATGGAGAAGTCATTTCGAATGACTGGTCCTCAGTGTTGTGAGAACGATGACTGGTTAAAATTTTTGGTGGTTTCTTGTTCAGTCCATAGGCCTACATCATGTGGCAAACCGGTGAGCATATGGCTCTATTAGTATAGGAGATACCTGAAAACATATCACACTTTTCATCATAGTGCTTTTACCAATGCATAAAATGCATGGAGAAGTCATTTCGAATGACTGGTCCTCAGTGTTGTGAGAACGATGACTGGTTAAAATTTTTGGTGGTTTCTTGTTCAGTCCATAGGCCTACATCATGTGGCAAACCGGTGAGCATGTGGCTCTATTAGTATAGGAGATACCTGAAAACATATCACACTTTTCATCATAGTGCATTTACCAATGCATAAAATGCATGGAGAAGTCATTTCGAATGACTGGTCCTCAGTGTTGTGAGAACGATGACTGGTTAAAATTTTTGGTGGTTTCTTGTTCAGTCCATAGGCCTACATCATGTGGCAAACCGGTGAGCATGTGGCTCTATTAGTATAGGAGATACCTGAAAACATATCACACTTTTCATCATAGTGCTTTTACCAATGCATAAAATGCATGGAGAAGTCATTTCGAATGACTGGTCCTCAGTGTTGTGAGAACGATGACTGGTTAAAATTTTTGGTGGTTTCTTGTTCAGTCCATAGGCCTACATCATGTGGCAAACCGGTGAGCATGTGGCTCTATTAGTATAGGAGATACCTGAAAACATATCACACTTTTCATCATAGTGCTTTTACCAATGCATAAAATGCATGGAGAAGTCATTTCGAATTTTAACCAGTCATCGTTCTCACAACACTGAGGACCAGTCATTCGAAATGACTTCTCCATGCATTTTATGCATTGGTAAAAGCACTATGATGAAAAGTGTGATATGTTTTCAGGTATCTCCTATACTAATAGAGCCACATGCTCACCGGTTTGCCACATGATGTAGGCCTATGGACTGAACAAGAAACCACCAAAAATTTTAACCAGTCATCGTTCTCACAACACTGAGGACCAGTCATTCGAAATGACTTCTCCATGCATTTTATGCATTGGTAAAAGCACTATGATGAAAAGTGTGATATGTTTTCAGGTATCTCCTATACTAATAGAGCCACATGCTCACCGGTTTGCCACATGATGTAGGCCTATGGACTGAACAAGAAACCACCAAAAATTTTAACCAGTCATCGTTCTCACAACACTGAGGACCAGTCATTCGAAATGACTTCTCCATGCATTTTATGCATTGGTAAAAGCATTATGATGAAAAGTGTGATATGTTTTCAGGTATCTCCTATACTAATAGAGCCACATGCTCACCGGTTTGCCACATGCTGTAGGCCTATGGACTGAACAAGAAACCACCAAAAATTTTAACCAGTCATCGTTCTCACAACACTGAGGACCAGTCATTCGAAATGACTTCTCCATGCATTTTATGCATTGGTAAAAGCACTATGATGAAAAGTGTGATATATTTTCAGGTATCTCCTATACTAATAGAGCCACATGCTCACCGGTTTGCCACATGCTGTAGGCCTATGGACTGAACAAGAAACCACCAAAAATTTTAACCAGTCATCGTTCTCACAACACTGAGGACCAGTCATTCGAAATGACTTCTCCATGCATTTTATGCATTGGTAAAAGCACTATGATGAAAAGTGTGATATGTTTTCAGGTATCTCCTATACTAATAGAGCCACATGCTCACCGGTTTGCCACATGATGTAGGCCTGTGGACTGAACAAGAAACCACCAAAAATTTTAACCAGTCATCGTTCTCACAACACTGAGGACCAGTCATTCGAAATGACTTCTCCATGCATTTTATGCATTGGTAAAAGCACTATGATGAAAAGTGTGATATGTTTTCAGGTATCTCCTATACTAATAGAGCCACATGCTCACCGGTTTGCCACATGATGTAGGCCTATGGACTGAACAAGAAACCACCAAAAATTTTAACCAGTCATCGTTCTCACAACACTGAGGACCAGTCATTCGAAATGACTTCTCCATGCATTTTATGCATTGGTAAAAGCACTATGATGAAAAGTGTGATATGTTTTCAGGTATCTCCTATACTAATAGAGCCACATGCTCACCGGTTTGCCACATGATGTAGGCCTATGGACTGAACAAGAAACCACCAAAAATTTTAACCAGTCATCGTTCTCACAACACTGAGGACCAGTCATTCGAAATGACTTCTCCATGCATTTTATGCATTGGTAAAAGCACTATGATGAAAAGTGTGATATGTTTTCAGGTATCTCCTATACTAATAGAGCCACATGCTCACCGGTTTGCCACATGATGTAGGCCTATGGACTGAACAAGAAACCACCAAAAATTTTATCCAGTCATCGTTCTCACAACACTGAGGACCAGTCATTCGAAATGACTTCTCCATGCATTTTATGCATTGGTAAAAGCACTATGATGAAAAGTGTGATATGTTTTCAGGTATCTCCTATACTAATAGAGCCACATGCTCACCGGTTTGCCACATGATGTAGGCCTATGGACTGAACAAGAAACCACCAAAAATTTTAACCAGTCATCGTTCTCACAACACTGAGGACCAGTCATTCGAAATGACTTCTCCATGCATTTTATGCATTGGTAAAAGCACTATGATTGAAAAGTGTGATATGTTTTCAGGTATCTCCTATACTAATAGAGCCACATGCTCACCGGTTTGCCACATGATGTAGGCCTATGGACTGAACAAGAAACCACCAAAAATTTTAACCAGTCATCGTTCTCACAACACTGAGGACCAGTCATTCGAAATGACTTCTCCATGCATTTTATGCATTGGTAAAAGCACTATGATGAAAAGTGTGATATGTTTTCAGGTATCTCCAATACTAATAGAGCCACATGCTCACCGGTTTGCCACATGATGTAGGCCTATGGACTGAACAAGAAACCACCAAAAATTTTAACCAGTCATCGTTCTCACAACACTGAGGACCAGTCATTCGAAATGACTTCTCCATGCATTTTATGCATTGGTAAAAGCACTATGATGAAAAGTGTGATATGTTTTCAGGTATCTCCTATACTAATAGAGCCACATGCTCACCGGTTTGCCACATGATGTAGGCCTATGGACTGAACAAGAAACCACCAAAAATTTTAACCAGTCATCGTTCTCACAACACTGAGGACCAGTCATTCGAAATGACTTCTCCATGCATTTTATGCATTGGTAAAAGCACTATGATGAAAAGTGTGATATGTTTTCAGGTATCTCCTATACTAATAGAGCCACATGCTCACCGGTTTGCCACATGCTGTAGGCCTATGGACTGAACAAGAAACCACCAAAAATTTTAACCAGTCATCGTTCTCACAACACTGAGGACCAGTCATTCGAAATGACTTCTCCATGCATTTTATGCATTGGTAAAAGCACTATGATGAAAAGTGTGATATATTTTCAGGTATCTCCTATACTAATAGAGCCACATGCTCACCGGTTTGCCACATGCTGTAGGCCTATGGACTGAACAAGAAACCACCAAAAATTTTAACCAGTCATCGTTCTCACAACACTGAGGACCAGTCATTCGAAATGACTTCTCCATGCATTTTATGCATTGGTAAAAGCACTATGATGAAAAGTGTGATATGTTTTCAGGTATCTCCTATACTAATAGAGCCACATGCTCACCGGTTTGCCACATGATGTAGGCCTGTGGACTGAACAAGAAACCACCAAAAATTTTAACCAGTCATCGTTCTCACAACACTGAGGACCAGTCATTCGAAATGACTTCTCCATGCATTTTATGCATTGGTAAAAGCACTATGATGAAAAGTGTGATATGTTTTCAGGTATCTCCTATACTAATAGAGCCACATGCTCACCGGTTTGCCACATGATGTAGGCCTATGGACTGAACAAGAAACCACCAAAAATTTTAACCAGTCATCATTCTCACAACACTGAGGACCAGTCATTCGAAATGACTTCTCCATGCATTTTATGCATTGGTAAAAGCACTATGATGAAAAGTGTGATATGTTTTCAGGTATCTCCTATACTAATAGAGCCACATGCTCACCGGTTTGCCACATGATGTAGGCCTATGGACTGAACAAGAAACCACCAAAAATTTTAACCAGTCATCGTTCTCACAACACTGAGGACCAGTCATTCGAAATGACTTCTCCATGCATTTTATGCATTGGTAAAAGCACTATGATGAAAAGTGTGATATGTTTTCAGGTATCTCCTATACTAATAGAGCCACATGCTCACCGGTTTGCCACATGATGTAGGCCTATGGACTGAACAAGAAACCACCAAAAATTTTATCCAGTCATCGTTCTCACAACACTGAGGACCAGTCATTCGAAATGACTTCTCCATGCATTTTATGCATTGGTAAAAGCACTATGATGAAAAGTGTGATATGTTTTCAGGTATCTCCTATACTAATAGAGCCACATGCTCACCGGTTTGCCACATGATGTAGGCCTATGGACTGAACAAGAAACCACCAAAAATTTTAACCAGTCATCGTTCTCACAACACTGAGGACCAGTCATTCGAAATGACTTCTCCATGCATTTTATGCATTGGTAAAAGCACTATGATGAAAAGTGTGATATGTTTTCAGGTATCTCCTATACTAATAGAGCCACATGCTCACCGGTTTGCCACATGATGTAGGCCTATGGACTGAACAAGAAACCACCAAAAATTTTAACCAGTCATCGTTCTCACAACACTGAGGACCAGTCATTCGAAATGACTTCTCCATGCATTTTATGCATTGGTAAAAGCACTATGATTGAAAAGTGTGATATGTTTTCAGGTATCTCCTATACTAATAGAGCCACATGCTCACCGGTTTGCCACATGATGTAGGCCTATGGACTGAACAAGAAACCACCAAAAATTTTAACCAGTCATCGTTCTCACAACACTGAGGACCAGTCATTCGAAATGACTTCTCCATGCATTTTATGCATTGGTAAAAGCACTATGATGAAAAGTGTGATATGTTTTCAGGTATCTCCTATACTAATAGAGCCACATGCTCACCGGTTTGCCACATGATGTAGGCCTATGGACTGAACAAGAAACCACCAAAAATTTTAACCAGTCATCGTTCTCACAACACTGAGGACCAGTCATTCGAAATGACTTCTCCATGCATTTTATGCATTGGTAAAAGCACTATGATGAAAAGTGTGATATGTTTTCAGGTATCTCCTATACTAATAGAGCCACATGCTCACCGGTTTGCCACATGATGTAGGTCTATGGACTGAACAAGAAACCACCAAAAATTTTAACCAGTCATCGTTCTCACAACACTGAGGACCAGTCATTCGAAATGACTTCTCCATGCATTTTATGCATTGGTAAAAGCACTATGATGAAAAGTGTGATATGTTTTCAGGTATCTCCTATACTAATAGAGCCACATGCTCACCGGTTTGCCACATGATGTAGGCCTATGGACTGAACAAGAAACCACCAAAAATTTTAACCAGTCATCGTTCTCACAACACTGAGGACCAGTCATTCGAAATGACTTCTCCATGCATTTTATGCATTGGTAAAAGCACTATGATGAAAAGTGTGATATGTTTTCAGGTATCTCCTATACTAATCGAGCCACATGCTCACCGGTTTGCCACATGATGTAGGCCTATGGACTGAACAAGAAACCACCAAAAATTTTAACCAGTCATCGTTCTCACAACACTGAGGACCAGTCATTCGAAATGACTTCTCCATGCATTTTATGCATTGGTAAAAGCACTATGATGAAAAGTGTGATATGTTTTCAGGTATCTCCTATACTAATAGAGCCACATGCTCACCGGTTTGCCACATGATGTAGGCCTATGGACTGAACAAGAAACCACGAAAAATTTTAACCAGTCATCATTCTCACAACACTGAGGACCAGTCATTCGAAATGACTTCTCCATGCATTTTATGCATTGGTAAAAGCACTATGATGAAAAGTGTGATATGTTTTCAGGTATCTCCTATACTAATAGAGCCACATGCTCACCGGTTTGCCACATGATGTAGGCCTATGGACTGAACAAGAAACCACCAAAAATTTTATCCAGTCATCGTTCTCACAACACTGAGGACCAGTCATTCGAAATGACTTCTCCATGCATTTTATGCATTGGTAAAAGCACTATGATGAAAAGTGTGATATGTTTTCAGGTATCTCCTATACTAATAGAGCCACATGCTCACCGGTTTGCCACATGATGTAGGCCTATGGACTGAACAAGAAACCACCAAAAATTTTAACCAGTCATCGTTCTCACAACACTGAGGACCAGTCATTCGAAATGACTTCTCCATGCATTTTATGCATTGGTAAAAGCACTATGATGAAAAGTGTGATATGTTTTCAGGTATCTCCTATACTAATAGAGCCACATGCTCACCGGTTTGCCACATGATGTAGGCCTATGGACTGAACAAGAAACCACCAAAAATTTTAACCAGTCATCGTTCTCACAACACTGAGGACCAGTCATTCGAAATGACTTCTCCATGCATTTTATGCATTGGTAAAAGCACTATGATGAAAAGTGTGATATGTTTTCAGGTATCTCCTATACTAATAGAGCCACATGTTCACCGGTTTGCCACATGATGTAGGCCTATGGACTGAACAAGAAACCACCAAAAATTTTAACCAGTCATCGTTCTCACAACACTGAGGACCAGTCATTCGAAATGACCTCTCCATGCATTTTATGCATTGGTAAAAGCAGTATGATGAAAAGTGTGATATGTTTTCAGGTATCTCCTATACTAATAGAGCCACATACTCACCGGTTTGCCACATGATGTAGGCCTATGGACTGAACAAGAAACCACCAAAAATTTTAACCAGTCATCGTTCTCACAACACTGAGGACCAGTCATTCGAAATGACTTCTCCATGCATTTTATGCATTGGTAAAAGCACTATGATGAAAAGTGTGATATGTTTTCAGGTATCTCCTATACTAATAGAGCCACATGCTCACCGGTTTGCCACATGATGTAGGCCTATGGACTGAACAAGAAACCACCAAAAATTTTAACCAGTCATCGTTCTCACAACACTGAGGACCAGTCATTCGAAATGACTTCTCCATGCATTTTATGCATTGGTAAAAGCACTATGATGAAAAGTGTGATATGTTTTCAGGTATCTCCTATACTAATCGAGCCACATGCTCACCGGTTTGCCACATGATGTAGGCCTATGGACTGAACAAGAAACCACCAAAAATTTTAACCAGTCATCGTTCTCACAACACTGAGGACCAGTCATTCGAAATGACTTCTCCATGCATTTTATGCATTGGTAAAAGCACTATGATGAAAAGTGTGATATGTTTTCAGGTATCTCCTATACTAATAGAGCCACATGCTCACCGGTTTGCCACATGATGTAGGCCTATGGACTGAACAAGAAACCACCCAAAATTTTAACCAGTCATCGTTCTCACAACACTGAGGACCAGTCATTCGAAATGACTTCTCCATGCATTTTATGCATTGGTAAAAGCACTATGATGAAAAGTGTGATATGTTTTCAGGTATCTCCTATACTAATAGAGCCACATGCTCACCGGTTTGCCACATGCTGTAGGCCTATGGACTGAACAAGAAACCACCAAAAATTTTAACCAGTCATCGTTCTCACAACACTGAGGACCAGTCATTCGAAATGACTTCTCCATGCATTTTATGCATTGGTAAAAGCACTATGATGAAAAGTGTGATATATTTTCAGGTATCTCCTATACTAATAGAGCCACATGCTCACCGGTTTGCCACATGCTGTAGGCCTATGGACTGAACAAGAAACCACCAAAAATTTTAACCAGTCATCGTTCTCACAACACTGAGGACCAGTCATTCGAAATGACTTCTCCATGCATTTTATGCATTGGTAAAAGCACTATGATGAAAAGTGTGATATGTTTTCAGGTATCTCCTATACTAATAGAGCCACATGCTCACCGGTTTGCCACATGATGTAGGCCTGTGGACTGAACAAGAAACCACCAAAAATTTTAACCAGTCATCGTTCTCACAACACTGAGGACCAGTCATTCGAAATGACTTCTCCATGCATTTTATGCATTGGTAAAAGCACTATGATGAAAAGTGTGATATGTTTTCAGGTATCTCCTATACTAATAGAGCCACATGCTCACCGGTTTGCCACATGATGTAGGCCTATGGACTGAACAAGAAACCACCAAAAATTTTAACCAGTCATCGTTCTCACAACACTGAGGACCAGTCATTCGAAATGACTTCTCCATGCATTTTATGCATTGGTAAAAGCACTATGATGAAAAGTGTGATATGTTTTCAGGTATCTCCTATACTAATAGAGCCACATGCTCACCGGTTTGCCACATGATGTAGGCCTATGGACTGAACAAGAAACCACCAAAAATTTTAACCAGTCATCGTTCTCACAACACTGAGGACCAGTCATTCGAAATGACTTCTCCATGCATTTTATGCATTGGTAAAAGCACTATGATGAAAAGTGTGATATGTTTTCAGGTATCTCCTATACTAATAGAGCCACATGCTCACCGGTTTGCCACATGATGTAGGCCTATGGACTGAACAAGAAACCACCAAAAATTTTATCCAGTCATCGTTCTCACAACACTGAGGACCAGTCATTCGAAATGACTTCTCCATGCATTTTATGCATTGGTAAAAGCACTATGATGAAAAGTGTGATATGTTTTCAGGTATCTCCTATACTAATAGAGCCACATGCTCACCGGTTTGCCACATGATGTAGGCCTATGGACTGAACAAGAAACCACCAAAAATTTTAACCAGTCATCGTTCTCACAACACTGAGGACCAGTCATTCGAAATGACTTCTCCATGCATTTTATGCATTGGTAAAAGCACTATGATTGAAAAGTGTGATATGTTTTCAGGTATCTCCTATACTAATAGAGCCACATGCTCACCGGTTTGCCACATGATGTAGGCCTATGGACTGAACAAGAAACCACCAAAAATTTTAACCAGTCATCGTTCTCACAACACTGAGGACCAGTCATTCGAAATGACTTCTCCATGCATTTTATGCATTGGTAAAAGCACTATGATGAAAAGTGTGATATGTTTTCAGGTATCTCCTATACTAATCGAGCCACATGCTCACCGGTTTGCCACATGATGTAGGCCTATGGACTGAACAAGAAACCACCAAAAATTTTAACCAGTCATCGTTCTCACAACACTGAGGACCAGTCATTCGAAATGACCTCTCCATGCATTTTATGCATTGGTAAAAGCAGTATGATGAAAAGTGTGATATGTTTTCAGGTATCTCCTATACTAATAGAGCCACATACTCACCGGTTTGCCACATGATGTAGGCCTATGGACTGAACAAGAAACCACCAAAAATTTTAACCAGTCATCGTTCTCACAACACTGAGGACCAGTCATTCGAAATGACTTCTCCATGCATTTTATGCATTGGTAAAAGCACTATGATGAAAAGTGTGATATGTTTTCAGGTATCTCCTATACTAATAGAGCCACATGCTCACCGCTTTGCCACATGATGTAGGCCTATGGACTGAACAAGAAACCACCAAAAATTTTAACCAGTCATCGTTCTCACAACACTGAGGACCAGTCATTCGAAATGACTTCTCCATGCATTTTATGCATTGGTAAAAGCACTATGATGAAAAGTGTGATATGTTTTCAGGTATCTCCTATACTAATAGAGCCACATGCTCACCGGTTTGCCACATGATGTAGGCCTATGGACTGAACAAGAAACCACCAAAAATTTTAACCAGTCATCGTTCTCACAACACTGAGGACCAGTCATTCGAAATGACTTCTCCATGCATTTTATGCATTGGTAAAAGCACTATGATGAAAAGTGTGATATGTTTTCAGGTATCTCCTATACTAATAGAGCCACATGCTCACCGGTTTGCCACATGATGTAGGCCTATGGACTGAACAAGAAACCACCAAAAATTTTAACCAGTCATCATTCTCACAACACTGAGGACCAGTCATTCGAAATGACTTCTCCATGCATTTTATGCATTGGTAAAAGCACTATGATGAAAAGTGTGATATGTTTTCAGGTATCTCCTATACTAATAGAGCCACATGCTCACCGGTTTGCCACATGATGTAGGCCTATGGACTGAACAAGAAACCACCAAAAATTTTAACCAGTCATCGTTCTCACAACACTGAGGACCAGTCATTCGAAATGACTTCTCCATGCATTTTATGCATTGGTAAAAGCACTATGATGAAAAGTGTGATATGTTTTCAGGTATCTCCTATACTAATAGAGCCACATGCTCACCGGTTTGCCACACGATGTAGGCCTATGGACTGAACAAGAAACCACCAAAAATTTTAACCAGTCATCGTTCTCACAACACTGAGGACCAGTCATTCGAAATGACTTCTCCATGCATTTTATGCATTGGTAAAAGCACTATGATGAAAAGTGTGATATGTTTTCAGGTATCTCCTATACTAATCGAGCCACATGCTCACCGGTTTGCCACATGATGTAGGCCTATGGACTGAACAAGAAACCACCAAAAATTTTAACCAGTCATCGTTCTCACAACACTGAGGACCAGTCATTCGAAATGACTTCTCCATGCATTTTATGCATTGGTAAAAGCACTATGATGAAAAGTGTGATATGTTTTCAGGTATCTCCTATACTAATAGAGCCACATGCTCACCGGTTTGCCACATGATGTAGGCCTATGGACTGAACAAGAAACCACCAAAAATTTTAACCAGTCATCGTTCTCACAACACTGAGGACCAGTCATTCGAAATGACTTCTCCATGCATTTTATGCATTGGTAAAAGCACTATGATGAAAAGTGTGATATGTTTTCAGGTATCTCCTATACTAATAGAGCCACATGCTCACCGGTTTGCCACATGCTGTAGGCCTATGGACTGAACAAGAAACCACCAAAAATTTTAACCAGTCATCGTTCTCACAACACTGAGGACCAGTCATTCGAAATGACTTCTCCATGCATTTTATGCATTGGTAAAAGCACTATGATGAAAAGTGTGATATGTTTTCAGGTATCTCCTATACTAATAGAGCCACATGCTCACCGGTTTGCCACATGCTGTAGGCCTATGGACTGAACAAGAAACCACCAAAAATTTTAACCAGTCATCGTTCTCACAACACTGAGGACCAGTCATTCGAAATGACTTCTCCATGCATTTTATGCATTGGTAAAAGCACTATGATGAAAAGTGTGATATGTTTTCAGGTATCTCCTATACTAATAGAGCCACATGCTCACCGGTTTGCCACATGCTGTAGGCCTATGGACTGAACAAGAAACCACCAAAAATTTTAACCAGTCATCGTTCTCACAACACTGAGGACCAGTCATTCGAAATGACTTCTCCATGCATTTTATGCATTGGTAAAAGCACTATGATGAAAAGTGTGATATGTTTTCAGGTATCTCCTATACTAATAGAGCCACATGCTCACCGGTTTGCCACATGATGTAGGCCTAGTGGACTGAACAAGAAACCACCAAAAATTTTAACCAGTCATCGTTCTCACAACACTGAGGACCAGTCATTCGAAATGACTTCTCCATGCATTTTATGCATTGGTAAAAGCACTATGATGAAAAGTGTGATATGTTTTCAGGTATCTCCTATACTAATAGAGCCACATGCTCACCGGTTTGCCACATGATGTAGGCCTATGGACTGAACAAGAAACCACCAAAAAATTTTAACCAGTCATCGTTCTCACAACACTGAGGACCAGTCATTCGAAATGACTTCTCCATGCATTTTATGCATTGGTAAAAGCACTATGATGAAAAGTGTGATATGTTTTCAGGTATCTCCTATACTAATAGAGCCACATGCTCACCGGTTTGCCACATGATGTAGGCCTATGGACTGAACAAGAAACCACCAAAAATTTTTATCCAGTCATCGTTCTCACAACACTGAGGACCCAGTCATTCGAAATGGACTTCTCCATGCATTTTATGCATTGGTAAAAGCACTATGATGAAAAGTGTGATATGTTTTCAGGTATCTCCTATACTAATAGAGCCACATGCTCACCGGTTTGCCACATGATGTAGGCCTATGGACTGAACAAGAAACCACCAAAAATTTTAACCAGTCATCGTTCTCACAACACTGAGGACCAGTCATTCGAAATGACTTCTCCCATGCATTTTATGCATTGGTAAAAAGCACTATGATTGAAAAGTGTGATATGTTTTCAGGTATCTCCTATACTAATAGAGCCACATGCTCACCGGTTTGCCACATGATGTAGGCCTATGGACTGAACAAGAAACCACCAAAAAATTTTAACCAGTCATCGTTCTCACAACACTGAGGACCAGTCATTCGAAATGACTTCTCCATGCATTTTATGCATTGGTAAAAGCACTATGATTGAAAAAGTGTGATATGTTTTTCAGGGTATCTCCTATACTAATAGAGCCACATGCTCACCGGTTTGCCACATGAT
>NW_027194749.1:0-29199 GCF_032444005.1 Ranitomeya imitator | reverse complement strand
GTAGGCCTATGGACTGAACAAGAAACCACCAAAAATTTTAACCAGTCATCGTTCTCACAACACTGAGGACCAGTCATTCGAAATGACTTCTCCATGCATTTTATGCATTGGTAAAAGCACTATGATGAAAAGTGTGATATGTTTTCAGGTATCTCCTATACTAATAGAGCCACATGCTCACCGGTTTGCCACATGATGTAGGCCTATGGACTGAACAAGAAACCACCAAAAATTTTAACCAGTCATCGTTCTCACAACACTGAGGACCAGTCATTCGAAATGACTTCTCCATGCATTTTATGCATTGGTAAAAGCACTATGATGAAAAGTGTGATATGTTTTCAGGTATCTCCTATATTAATACAGCCACATGCTCACCGGTTTGCCACATGATGTAGGCCTATGGACTGAACAAGAAACCACCAAAAATATTAACCAGTCATCGTTCTCACAACACTGAGGACCAGTCATTCGAAATGACTTCTCCATGCATTTTATGCATTGGTAAAAGCACTATGATGAAAAGTGTGATATGTTTTCAGGTATCTCCTATACTAATAGAGCCACATGCTCACCGGTTTGCCACATGATGTAGGCCTATGGACTGAACAAGAAACCACCAAAAATTTTAACCAGTCATCGTTCTCACAACACTGAGGACCAGTCATTCGAAATGACTTCTCCATGCATTTTATGCATTGGTAAAAGCACTATGATGAAAAGTGTGATATGTTTTCAGGTATCTCCTATACTAATAGAGCCACATGCTCACCGGTTTGCCACATGATGTAGGCCTATGGACTGAACAAGAAACCACCAAAAATTTTAACCAGTCATCGTTCTCACAACACTGAGGACCAGTCATTCGAAATGACTTCTCCATGCATTTTATGCATTGGTAAAAGCACTATGATGAAAAGTGTGATATGTTTTCAGGTATCTCCTATACTAATAGAGCCACATGCTCACCGGTTTGCCACATGATGTAGGCCTATGGACTGAACAAGAAACCACCAAAAATTTTAACCAGTCATCGTTCTCACAACACTGAGGACCAGTCATTCGAAATGACTTCTCCATGCATTTTATGCATTGGTAAAAGCACTATGATGAAAAGTGTGATATGTTTTCAGGTATCTCCTATATAAATACAGCCACATGCTCACCGGTTTGCCACATGATGTAGGCCTATGGACTGAACAAGAAACCACCAAAAATATTAACCAGTCATCGTTCTCACAACACTGAGGACCAGTCATTCGAAATGACTTCTCCATGCATTTTATGCATTGGTAAAAGCACTATGATGAAAAGTGTGATATGTTTTCAGGTATCTCCTATACTAATAGAGCCACATGCTCACCGGTTTGCCACATGATGTAGGCCTATGGACTGAACAAGAAACCACCAAAAATTTTAACCAGTCATCGTTCTCACAACACTGAGGACCAGTCATTCGAAATGACTTCTCCATGCATTTTATGCATTGGTAAAAGCACTATGATGAAAAGTGTGATATGTTTTCAGGTATCTCCTATACTAATAGAGCCACATGCTCACCGGTTTGCCACATGATTTAGGCCTATGGACTGAACAAGAAACCACCAAAAATTTTAACCAGTCATCGTTCTCACAACACTGAGGACCAGTCATTCGAAATGACTTCTCCATGCATTTTATGCATTGGTAAAAGCACTATGATGAAAAGTGTGATATGTTTTCAGGTATCTCCTATACTAATAGAGCCACATGCTCACCGGTTTGCCACATGATGTAGGCCTATGGACTGAACAAGAAACCACCAAAAATTTTAACCAGTCATCGTTCTCACAACACTGAGGACCAGTCATTCGAAATGACTTCTCCATGCATTTTATGCATTGGTAAAAGCACTATGATGAAAAGTGTGATATGTTTTCAGGTATCTCCTATACTAATAGAGCCACATGCTCACCGGTTTGCCACATGATGTAGGCCTATGGACTGAACAAGAAACCACCAAAAATTTTAACCAGTCATCGTTCTCACAACACTGAGGACCAGTCATTCGAAATGACTTCTCCATGCATTTTATGCATTGGTAAAAGCACTATGATGAAAAGTGTGATATGTTTTCAGGTATCTCCTATACTAATAGAGCCACATGCTCACCGGTTTGCCACATGATGTAGGCCTATGGACTGAACAAGAAACCACCAAAAATTTTAACCAGTCATCGTTCTCACAACACTGAGGACCAGTCATTCGAAATGACTTCTCCGTGCATTTTATGCATTGGTAAAAGCACTATGATGAAAAGTGTGATATGTTTTCAGGTATCTCCTATACTAATAGAGCCACATGCTCACCGGTTTGCCACATGATGTAGGCCTATGGACTGAACAAGAAACCACCAAAAATTTTAACCAGTCATCGTTCTCACAACACTGAGGACCAGTCATTCGAAATGACTTCTCCATGCATTTTATGCATTGGTAAAAGCACTATGATGAAAAGTGTGATATGTTTTCAGGTATCTCCTATACTAATAGAGCCACATGCTCACCGGTTTGCCACATGATGTAGGCCTATGGACTGAACAAGAAACCACCAAAAATTTTAACCAGTCATCGTTCTCACAACACTGAGGACCAGTCATTCGAAATGACTTCTCCATGCATTTTATGCATTGGTAAAAGCACTATGATGAAAAGTGTGATATGTTTTCAGGTATCTCCTATACTAATAGAGCCCACATGCTCACCGGTTTGCCACATGATGTAGGCCTATGGACTGAACAAGAAACCACCAAAAATTTTAACCAGTCATCGTTCTCACAACACTGAGGACCAGTCATTCAAATGACTTCTCCATGCATTTTATGCATTGGTAAAAGCACTATGATGAAAAGTGTGATATGTTTTCAGGTATCTCCTATACTAATAGAGCCACATGCTCACCGGTTTGCCACATGATGTAGGCCTATGGACTGAACAAGAAACCACCAAAAATTTTAACCAGTCATCGTTCTCACAACACTGAGGACCAGTCATTCGAAATGACTTCTCCATGCATTTTATGCATTGGTAAAAGCACTATGATGAAAAGTGTGATATGTTTTCAGGTATCTCCTATACTAATAGAGCCACATGCTCACCGGTTTGCCACATGATGTAGGCCTATGGACTGAACAAGAAACCACCAAAAATTTTAACCAGTCATCGTTCTCACAACACTGAGGACCAGTCATTCGAAATGACTTCTCCATGCATTTTATGCATTGGTAAAAGCACTATGATGAAAAGTGTGATATGTTTTCAGGTATCTCCTATACTAATAGAGCCACATGCTCACCGGTTTGCCACATGATGTAGGCCTATGGACTGAACAAGAAACCATCAAAAATTTTAACCAGTCATCGTTCTCACAACACTGAGGACCAGTCATTCGAAATGACTTCTCCATGCATTTTATGCATTGGTAAAAGCACTATGATGAAAAGTGTGATATGTTTTCAGGTATCTCCTATACTAATAGAGCCACATGCTCACCGGTTTGCCACATGATGTAGGCCTATGGACTGAACAAGAAACCACCAAAAATTTTAACCAGTCATCGTTCTCACAACACTGAGGACCAGTCATTCGAAATGACTTCTCCATGCATTTTATGCATTGGTAAAAGCACTATGATGAAAAGTGTGATATGTTTTCAGGTATCTCCTATACTAATAGAGCCACATGCTCACCGGTTTGCCACATGATGTAGGCCTATGGACTGAACAAGAAACCATCAAAAATTTTAACCAGTCATCGTTCTCACAACACTGAGGACCAGTCATTCGAAATGACTTCTCCATGCATTTTATGCATTGGTAAAAGCACTATGATGAAAAGTGTGATATGTTTTCAGGTATCTCCTATACTAATAGAGCCACATGCTCACCGGTTTGCCACATGATGTAGGCCTATGGAACTGAACAAGAAACCACCAAAAATTTTAACCAGTCATCGTTCTCACAACACTGAGGACCAGTCATTCGAAATGACTTCTCCATGCATTTTATGCATTGGTAAAAGCACTATGATGAAAAGTGTGATATGTTTTCAGGTATCTCCTATACTAATAGAGCCACATGCTCACCGGTTTGCCACATGATGTAGGCCTATGGACTGAACAAGAAACCACCAAAAATTTTAACCAGTCATCGTTCTCACAACACTGAGGACCAGTCATTCGAAATGACTTCTCCATGCATTTTATGCATTGGTAAAAGCACTATGATGAAAAGTGTGATATGTTTTCAGGCATCTCCTATACTAATAGAGCCACATGCTCACCGGTTTGCCACATGATGTAGGCCTATGGACTGAACAAGAAACCACCAAAAATTTTAACCAGTCATCGTTCTCACAACACTGAGGACCAGTCATTCGAAATGACTTCTCCATGCATTTTATGCATTGGTAAAAGCACTATGATGAAAAGTGTGATATGTTTTCAGGTATCTCCTATACTAATAGAGCCACATGCTCACCGGTTTGCCACATGATGTAGGCCTATGGACTGAACAAGAAACCACCAAAAATTTTAACCAGTCATCGTTCTCACAACACTGAGGACCAGTCATTCGAAATGACTTCTCCATGCATTTTATGCATTGGTAAAAGCACTATGATGAAAAGTGTGATATGTTTTCAGGTATCTCCTATACTAATAGAGCCACATGCTCACCGGTTTGCCACATGATGTAGGCCTATGGACTGAACAAGAAACCACCAAAAATTTTAACCAGTCATCGTTCTCACAACACTGAGGACCAGTCATTCGAAATGACTTCTCCATGCATTTTATGCATTGGTAAAAGCACTATGATGAAAAGTGTGATATGTTTTCAGGTATCTCCTATACTTAATAGAGCCACATGCTCACCGGTTTGCCACATGATGTAGGCCTATGGACTGAACAAGAAACCACCAAAAATATTAACCAGTCATCGTTCTCACAACACTGAGGACCAGTCATTCGAAATGACTTCTCCATGCATTTTATGCATTGGTAAAAGCACTATGATGAAAAGTGTGATATGTTTTCAGGTATCTCCTATACTAATAGAGCCACATGCTCACCGGTTTGCCACATGATGTAGGCCTATGGACTGAACAAGAAACCACCAAAAATTTTAACCAGTCATCGTTCTCACAACACTGAGGACCAGTCATTCGAAATGACTTCTCCATGCATTTTATGCATTGGTAAAAGCACTATGATGAAAAGTGTGATATGTTTTCAGGTATCTCCTATACTAATAGAGCCACATGCTCACCGGTTTGCCACATGATGTAGGCCTATGGACTGAACAAGAAACCACCAAAAATTTTAACCAGTCATCGTTCTCACAACACTGAGGACCAGTCATTCGAAATGACTTCTCCATGCATTTTATGCATTGGTAAAAGCACTATGATGAAAAGTGTGATATGTTTTCAGGTATCTCCTATACTAATAGAGCCACATGCTCACCGGTTTGCCACATGATGTAGGCCTATGGACTGAACAAGAAACCACCAAAAATTTTAACCAGTCATCGTTCTCACAACACTGAGGACCAGTCATTCGAAATGACTTCTCCATGCATTTTATGCATTGGTAAAAGCACTATGATGAAAAGTGTGATATGTTTTCAGGTATCTCCTATACTAATAGAGCCACATGCTCACCGGTTTGCCACATGATGTAGGCCTATGGACTGAACAAGAAACCACCAAAAATATTAACCAGTCATCGTTCTCACAACACTGAGGACCAGTCATTCGAAATGACTTCTCCATGCATTTTATGCATTGGTAAAAGCACTATGATGAAAAGTGTGATATGTTTTCAGGTATCTCCTATACTAATAGAGCCACATGCTCACCGGTTTGCCACATGATGTAGGCCTATGGACTGAACAAGAAACCACCAAAAATTTTAACCAGTCATCGTTCTCACAACACTGAGGACCAGTCATTCGAAATGACTTCTCCATGCATTTTATGCATTGGTAAAAGCACTATGATGAAAAGTGTGATATGTTTTCAGGTATCTCCTATACTAATAGAGCCACATGCTCACCGGTTTGCCACATGATGTAGGCCTATGGACTGAACAAGAAACCACCAAAAATTTTAACCAGTCATCGTTCTCACAACACTGAGGACCAGTCATTCGAAATGACTTCTCCATGCATTTTATGCATTGGTAAAAGCACTATGATGAAAAGTGTGATATGTTTTCAGGTATCTCCTATACTAATAGAGCCACATGCTCACCGGTTTGCCACATGATGTAGGCCTATGGACTGAACAAGAAACCACCAAAAATTTTAACCAGTCATCGTTCTCACAACACTGAGGACCAGTCATTCGAAATGACTTCTCCATGCATTTTATGCATTGGTAAAAGCACTATGATGAAAAGTGTGATATGTTTTCAGGTATCTCCTATACTAATAGAGCCACATGCTCACCGGTTTGCCACATGATGTAGGCCTATGGACTGAACAAGAAACCACCAAAAATTTTAACCAGTCATCGTTCTCACAACACTGAGGACCAGTCATTCGAAATGACTTCTCCATGCATTTTATGCATTGGTAAAAGCACTATGATGAAAAGTGTGATATGTTTTCAGGTATCTCCTATACTAATAGAGCCACATGCTCACCGGTTTGCCACATGATGTAGGCCTATGGACTGAACAAGAAACCACCAAAAATTTTAACCAGTCATCGTTCTCACAACACTGAGGACCAGTCATTCGAAATGACTTCTCCATGCATTTTATGCATTGGTAAAAGCACTATGATGAAAAGTGTGATATGTTTTCAGGTATCTCCTATACTAATAGAGCCACATGCTCACCGGTTTGCCACATGATGTAGGCCTATGGACTGAACAAGAAACCACCAAAATTTTAACCAGTCATCGTTCTCACAACACTGAGGACCAGTCATTCGAAATGACTTCTCCATGCATTTTATGCATTGGTAAAAGCACTATGATGAAAAGTGTGATATGTTTTCAGGTATCTCCTATACTAATAGAGCCACATGCTCACCGGTTTGCCACATGATGTAGGCCTATGGACTGAACAAGAAACCACCAAAAATTTTAACCAGTCATCGTTCTCACAACACTGAGGACCAGTCATTCGAAATGACTTCTCCATGCATTTTATGCATTGGTAAAAGCACTATGATGAAAAGTGTGATATGTTTTCAGGTATCTCCTATACTAATAGAGCCACATGCTCACCGGTTTGCCACATGATGTAGGCCTATGGACTGAACAAGAAACCACCAAAAATTTTAACCAGTCATCGTTCTCACAACACTGAGGACCAGTCATTCGAAATGACTTCTCCATGCATTTTATGCATTGGTAAAAGCACTATGATGAAAAGTGTGATATGTTTTCAGGTATCTCCTATACTAATAGAGCCACATGCTCACCGGTTTGCCACATGATGTAGGCCTATGGACTGAACAAGAAACCACCAAAAATTTTAACCAGTCATCGTTCTCACAACACTGAGGACCAGTCATTCGAAATGACTTCTCCATGCATTTTATGCATTGGTAAAAGCACTATGATGAAAAGTGTGATATGTTTTCAGGTATCTCCTATACTAATAGAGCCACATGCTCACCGGTTTGCCACATGATGTAGGCCTATGGACTGAACAAGAAACCACCAAAAATTTTAACCAGTCATCGTTCTCACAACACTGAGGACCAGTCATTCGAAATGACTTCTCCATGCATTTTATGCATTGGTAAAAGCACTATGATGAAAAGTGTGATATGTTTTCAGGTATCTCCTATACTAATAGAGCCACATGCTCACCGGTTTGCCACATGATGTAGGCCTATGGACTGAACAAGAAACCACCAAAAATTTTAACCAGTCATCGTTCTCACAACACTGAGGACCAGTCATTCGAAATGACTTCTCCATGCATTTTATGCATTGGTAAAAGCACTATGATGAAAAGTGTGATATGTTTTCAGGTATCTCCTATACTAATAGAGCCACATGCTCACCGGTTTGCCACATGATGTAGGCCTATGGACTGAACAAGAAACCACCAAAAATTTTAACCAGTCATCGTTCTCACAACACTGAGGACCAGTCATTCGAAATGACTTCTCCATGCATTTTATGCATTGGTAAAAGCACTATGATGAAAAGTGTGATATGTTTTCAGGTATCTCCTATACTAATAGAGCCACATGCTCACCGGTTTGCCACATGATGTAGGCCTATGGACTGAACAAGAAACCACCAAAAATTTTAACCAGTCATCGTTCTCACAACACTGAGGACCAGTCATTCGAAATGACTTCTCCATGCATTTTATGCATTGGTAAAAGCACTATGATGAAAAGTGTGATATGTTTTCAGGTATCTCCTATACTAATAGAGCCACATGCTCACCGGTTTGCCACATGATGTAGGCCTATGGACTGAACAAGAAACCACCAAAAATTTTAACCAGTCATCGTTCTCACAACACTGAGGACCAGTCATTCGAAATGACTTCTCCATGCATTTTATGCATTGGTAAAAGCACTATGATGAAAAGTGTGATATGTTTTCAGGTATCTCCTATACTAATAGAGCCACATGCTCACCGGTTTGCCACATGATGTAGGCCTATGGACTGAACAAGAAACCACCAAAAATTTTAACCAGTCATCGTTCTCACAACACTGAGGACCAGTCATTCGAAATGACTTCTCCATGCATTTTATGCATTGGTAAAAGCACTATGATGAAAAGTGTGATATGTTTTCAGGTATCTCCTATACTAATAGAGCCACATGCTCACCGGTTTGCCACATGATGTAGGCCTATGGACTGAACAAGAAACCACCAAAAATTTTAACCAGTCATCGTTCTCACAACACTGAGGACCAGTCATTCGAAATGACTTCTCCATGCATTTTATGCATTGGTAAAAGCACTATGATGAAAAGTGTGATATGTTTTCAGGTATCTCCTATACTAATAGAGCCACATGCTCACCGGTTTGCCACATGATGTAGGCCTATGGACTGAACAAGAAACCACCAAAAATTTTAACCAGTCATCGTTCTCACAACACTGAGGACCAGTCATTCGAAATGACTTCTCCATGCATTTTATGCATTGGTAAAAGCACTATGATGAAAAGTGTGATATGTTTTCAGGTATCTCCTATACTAATAGAGCCACATGCTCACCGGTTTGCCACATGATGTAGGCCTATGGACTGAACAAGAAACCACCAAAAATTTTAACCAGTCATCGTTCTCACAACACTGAGGACCAGTCATTCGAAATGACTTCTCCATGCATTTTATGCATTGGTAAAAGCACTATGATGAAAAGTGTGATATGTTTTCAGGTATCTCCTATACTAATAGAGCCACATGCTCACCGGTTTGCCACATGATGTAGGCCTATGGACTGAACAAGAAACCACCAAAAATTTTAACCAGTCATCGTTCTCACAACACTGAGGACCAGTCATTCGAAATGACTTCTCCATGCATTTTATGCATTGGTAAAAGCACTATGATGAAAAGTGTGATATGTTTTCAGGTATCTCCTATACTAATAGAGCCACATGCTCACCGGTTTGCCACATGATGTAGGCCTATGGACTGAACAAGAAACCACCAAAAATTTTAACCAGTCATCGTTCTCACAACACTGAGGACCAGTCATTCGAAATGACTTCTCCATGCATTTTATGCATTGGTAAAAGCACTATGATGAAAAGTGTGATATGTTTTCAGGTATCTCCTATACTAATAGAGCCACATGCTCACCGGTTTGCCACATGATGTAGGCCTATGGACTGAACAAGAAACCACCAAAAATTTTAACCAGTCATCGTTCTCACAACACTGAGGACCAGTCATTCGAAATGACTTCTCCATGCATTTTATGCATTGGTAAAAGCACTATGATGAAAAGTGTGATATGTTTTCAGGTATCTCCTATACTAATAGAGCCACATGCTCACCGGTTTGCCACATGATGTAGGCCTATGGACTGAACAAGAAACCACCAAAAATTTTAACCAGTCATCGTTCTCACAACACTGAGGACCAGTCATTCGAAATGACTTCTCCATGCATTTTATGCATTGGTAAAAGCACTATGATGAAAAGTGTGATATGTTTTCAGGTATCTCCTATACTAATAGAGCCACATGCTCACCGGTTTGCCACATGATGTAGGCCTATGGACTGAACAAGAAACCACCAAAAATTTTAACCAGTCATCGTTCTCACAACACTGAGGACCAGTCATTCGAAATGACTTCTCCATGCATTTTATGCATTGGTAAAAGCACTATGATGAAAAGTGTGATATGTTTTCAGGTATCTCCTATACTAATAGAGCCACATGCTCACCGGTTTGCCACATGATGTAGGCCTATGGACTGAACAAGAAACCACCAAAAATTTTAACCAGTCATCGTTCTCACAACACTGAGGACCAGTCATTCGAAATGACTTCTCCATGCATTTTATGCATTGGTAAAAGCACTATGATGAAAAGTGTGATATGTTTTCAGGTATCTCCTATACTAATAGAGCCACATGCTCACCGGTTTGCCACATGATGTAGGCCTATGGACTGAACAAGAAACCACCAAAAATTTTAACCAGTCATCGTTCTCACAACACTGAGGACCAGTCATTCGAAATGACTTCTCCATGCATTTTATGCATTGGTAAAAGCACTATGATGAAAAGTGTGATATGTTTTCAGGTATCTCCTATACTAATAGAGCCACATGCTCACCGGTTTGCCACATGATGTAGGCCTATGGACTGAACAAGAAACCACCAAAAATTTTAACCAGTCATCGTTCTCACAACACTGAGGACCAGTCATTCGAAATGACTTCTCCATGCATTTTATGCATTGGTAAAAGCACTATGATGAAAAGTGTGATATGTTTTCAGGTATCTCCTATACTAATAGAGCCACATGCTCACCGGTTTGCCACATGATGTAGGCCTATGGACTGAACAAGAAACCACCAAAAATTTTAACCAGTCATCGTTCTCACAACACTGAGGACCAGTCATTCGAAATGACTTCTCCATGCATTTTATGCATTGGTAAAAGCACTATGATGAAAAGTGTGATATGTTTTCAGGTATCTCCTATACTAATAGAGCCACATGCTCACCGGTTTGCCACATGATGTAGGCCTATGGACTGAACAAGAAACCACCAAAAATTTTAACCAGTCATCGTTCTCACAACACTGAGGACCAGTCATTCGAAATGACTTCTCCATGCATTTTATGCATTGGTAAAAGCACTATGATGAAAAGTGTGATATGTTTTCAGGTATCTCCTATACTAATAGAGCCACATGCTCACCGGTTTGCCACATGATGTAGGCCTATGGACTGAACAAGAAACCACCAAAAATTTTAACCAGTCATCGTTCTCACAACACTGAGGACCAGTCATTCGAAATGACTTCTCCATGCATTTTATGCATTGGTAAAAGCACTATGATGAAAAGTGTGATATGTTTTCAGGTATCTCCTATACTAATAGAGCCACATGCTCACCGGTTTGCCACATGATGTAGGCCTATGGACTGAACAAGAAACCACCAAAAATTTTAACCAGTCATCGTTCTCACAACACTGAGGACCAGTCATTCGAAATGACTTCTCCATGCATTTTATGCATTGGTAAAAGCACTATGATGAAAAGTGTGATATGTTTTCAGGTATCTCCTATACTAATAGAGCCACATGCTCACCGGTTTGCCACATGATGTAGGCCTATGGACTGAACAAGAAACCACCAAAAATTTTAACCAGTCATCGTTCTCACAACACTGAGGACCAGTCATTCGAAATGACTTCTCCATGCATTTTATGCATTGGTAAAAGCACTATGATGAAAAGTGTGATATGTTTTCAGGTATCTCCTATACTAATAGAGCCACATGCTCACCGGTTTGCCACATGATGTAGGCCTATGGACTGAACAAGAAACCACCAAAAATTTTAACCAGTCATCGTTCTCACAACACTGAGGACCAGTCATTCGAAATGACTTCTCCATGCATTTTATGCATTGGTAAAAGCACTATGATGAAAAGTGTGATATGTTTTCAGGTATCTCCTATACTAATAGAGCCACATGCTCACCGGTTTGCCACATGATGTAGGCCTATGGACTGAACAAGAAACCACCAAAAATTTTAACCAGTCATCGTTCTCACAACACTGAGGACCAGTCATTCGAAATGACTTCTCCATGCATTTTATGCATTGGTAAAAGCACTATGATGAAAAGTGTGATATGTTTTCAGGTATCTCCTATACTAATAGAGCCACATGCTCACCGGTTTGCCACATGATGTAGGCCTATGGACTGAACAAGAAACCACCAAAAATTTTAACCAGTCATCGTTCTCACAACACTGAGGACCAGTCATTCGAAATGACTTCTCCATGCATTTTATGCATTGGTAAAAGCACTATGATGAAAAGTGTGATATGTTTTCAGGTATCTCCTATACTAATAGAGCCACATGCTCACCGGTTTGCCACATGATGTAGGCCTATGGACTGAACAAGAAACCACCAAAAATTTTAACCAGTCATCGTTCTCACAACACTGAGGACCAGTCATTCGAAATGACTTCTCCATGCATTTTATGCATTGGTAAAAGCACTATGATGAAAAGTGTGATATGTTTTCAGGTATCTCCTATACTAATAGAGCCACATGCTCACCGGTTTGCCACATGATGTAGGCCTATGGACTGAACAAGAAACCACCAAAAATTTTAACCAGTCATCGTTCTCACAACACTGAGGACCAGTCATTCGAAATGACTTCTCCATGCATTTTATGCATTGGTAAAAGCACTATGATGAAAAGTGTGATATGTTTTCAGGTATCTCCTATACTAATAGAGCCACATGCTCACCGGTTTGCCACATGATGTAGGCCTATGGACTGAACAAGAAACCACCAAAAATTTTAACCAGTCATCGTTCTCACAACACTGAGGACCAGTCATTCGAAATGACTTCTCCATGCATTTTATGCATTGGTAAAAGCACTATGATGAAAAGTGTGATATGTTTTCAGGTATCTCCTATACTAATAGAGCCACATGCTCACCGGTTTGCCACATGATGTAGGCCTATGGACTGAACAAGAAACCACCAAAAATTTTAACCAGTCATCGTTCTCACAACACTGAGGACCAGTCATTCGAAATGACTTCTCCATGCATTTTATGCATTGGTAAAAGCACTATGATGAAAAGTGTGATATGTTTTCAGGTATCTCCTATACTAATAGAGCCACATGCTCACCGGTTTGCCACATGATGTAGGCCTATGGACTGAACAAGAAACCACCAAAAATTTTAACCAGTCATCGTTCTCACAACACTGAGGACCAGTCATTCGAAATGACTTCTCCATGCATTTTATGCATTGGTAAAAGCACTATGATGAAAAGTGTGATATGTTTTCAGGTATCTCCTATACTAATAGAGCCACATGCTCACCGGTTTGCCACATGATGTAGGCCTATGGACTGAACAAGAAACCACCAAAAATTTTAACCAGTCATCGTTCTCACAACACTGAGGACCAGTCATTCGAAATGACTTCTCCATGCATTTTATGCATTGGTAAAAGCACTATGATGAAAAGTGTGATATGTTTTCAGGTATCTCCTATACTAATAGAGCCACATGCTCACCGGTTTGCCACATGATGTAGGCCTATGGACTGAACAAGAAACCACCAAAAATTTTAACCAGTCATCGTTCTCACAACACTGAGGACCAGTCATTCGAAATGACTTCTCCATGCATTTTATGCATTGGTAAAAGCACTATGATGAAAAGTGTGATATGTTTTCAGGTATCTCCTATACTAATAGAGCCACATGCTCACCGGTTTGCCACATGATGTAGGCCTATGGACTGAACAAGAAACCACCAAAAATTTTAACCAGTCATCGTTCTCACAACACTGAGGACCAGTCATTCGAAATGACTTCTCCATGCATTTTATGCATTGGTAAAAGCACTATGATGAAAAGTGTGATATGTTTTCAGGTATCTCCTATACTAATAGAGCCACATGCTCACCGGTTTGCCACATGATGTAGGCCTATGGACTGAACAAGAAACCACCAAAAATTTTAACCAGTCATCGTTCTCACAACACTGAGGACCAGTCATTCGAAATGACTTCTCCATGCATTTTATGCATTGGTAAAAGCACTATGATGAAAAGTGTGATATGTTTTCAGGTATCTCCTATACTAATAGAGCCACATGCTCACCGGTTTGCCACATGATGTAGGCCTATGGACTGAACAAGAAACCACCAAAAATTTTAACCAGTCATCGTTCTCACAACACTGAGGACCAGTCATTCGAAATGACTTCTCCATGCATTTTATGCATTGGTAAAAGCACTATGATGAAAAGTGTGATATGTTTTCAGGTATCTCCTATACTAATAGAGCCACATGCTCACCGGTTTGCCACATGATGTAGGCCTATGGACTGAACAAGAAACCACCAAAAATTTTAACCAGTCATCGTTCTCACAACACTGAGGACCAGTCATTCGAAATGACTTCTCCATGCATTTTATGCATTGGTAAAAGCACTATGATGAAAAGTGTGATATGTTTTCAGGTATCTCCTATACTAATAGAGCCACATGCTCACCGGTTTGCCACATGATGTAGGCCTATGGACTGAACAAGAAACCACCAAAAATTTTAACCAGTCATCGTTCTCACAACACTGAGGACCAGTCATTCGAAATGACTTCTCCATGCATTTTATGCATTGGTAAAAGCACTATGATGAAAAGTGTGATATGTTTTCAGGTATCTCCTATACTAATAGAGCCACATGCTCACCGGTTTGCCACATGATGTAGGCCTATGGACTGAACAAGAAACCACCAAAAATTTTAACCAGTCATCGTTCTCACAACACTGAGGACCAGTCATTCGAAATGACTTCTCCATGCATTTTATGCATTGGTAAAAGCACTATGATGAAAAGTGTGATATGTTTTCAGGTATCTCCTATACTAATAGAGCCACATGCTCACCGGTTTGCCACATGATGTAGGCCTATGGACTGAACAAGAAACCACCAAAAATTTTAACCAGTCATCGTTCTCACAACACTGAGGACCAGTCATTCGAAATGACTTCTCCATGCATTTTATGCATTGGTAAAAGCACTATGATGAAAAGTGTGATATGTTTTCAGGTATCTCCTATACTAATAGAGCCACATGCTCACCGGTTTGCCACATGATGTAGGCCTATGGACTGAACAAGAAACCACCAAAAATTTTAACCAGTCATCGTTCTCACAACACTGAGGACCAGTCATTCGAAATGACTTCTCCATGCATTTTATGCATTGGTAAAAGCACTATGATGAAAAGTGTGATATGTTTTCAGGTATCTCCTATACTAATAGAGCCACATGCTCACCGGTTTGCCACATGATGTAGGCCTATGGACTGAACAAGAAACCACCAAAAATTTTAACCAGTCATCGTTCTCACAACACTGAGGACCAGTCATTCGAAATGACTTCTCCATGCATTTTATGCATTGGTAAAAGCACTATGATGAAAAGTGTGATATGTTTTCAGGTATCTCCTATACTAATAGAGCCACATGCTCACCGGTTTGCCACATGATGTAGGCCTATGGACTGAACAAGAAACCACCAAAAATTTTAACCAGTCATCGTTCTCACAACACTGAGGACCAGTCATTCGAAATGACTTCTCCATGCATTTTATGCATTGGTAAAAGCACTATGATGAAAAGTGTGATATGTTTTCAGGTATCTCCTATACTAATAGAGCCACATGCTCACCGGTTTGCCACATGATGTAGGCCTATGGACTGAACAAGAAACCACCAAAAATTTTAACCAGTCATCGTTCTCACAACACTGAGGACCAGTCATTCGAAATGACTTCTCCATGCATTTTATGCATTGGTAAAAGCACTATGATGAAAAGTGTGATATGTTTTCAGGTATCTCCTATACTAATAGAGCCACATGCTCACCGGTTTGCCACATGATGTAGGCCTATGGACTGAACAAGAAACCACCAAAAATTTTAACCAGTCATCGTTCTCACAACACTGAGGACCAGTCATTCGAAATGACTTCTCCATGCATTTTATGCATTGGTAAAAGCACTATGATGAAAAGTGTGATATGTTTTCAGGTATCTCCTATACTAATAGAGCCACATGCTCACCGGTTTGCCACATGATGTAGGCCTATGGACTGAACAAGAAACCACCAAAAATTTTAACCAGTCATCGTTCTCACAACACTGAGGACCAGTCATTCGAAATGACTTCTCCATGCATTTTATGCATTGGTAAAAGCACTATGATGAAAAGTGTGATATGTTTTCAGGTATCTCCTATACTAATAGAGCCACATGCTCACCGGTTTGCCACATGATGTAGGCCTATGGACTGAACAAGAAACCACCAAAAATTTTAACCAGTCATCGTTCTCACAACACTGAGGACCAGTCATTCGAAATGACTTCTCCATGCATTTTATGCATTGGTAAAAGCACTATGATGAAAAGTGTGATATGTTTTCAGGTATCTCCTATACTAATAGAGCCACATGCTCACCGGTTTGCCACATGATGTAGGCCTATGGACTGAACAAGAAACCACCAAAAATTTTAACCAGTCATCGTTCTCACAACACTGAGGACCAGTCATTCGAAATGACTTCTCCATGCATTTTATGCATTGGTAAAAGCACTATGATGAAAAGTGTGATATGTATTCAGGCATCTCCTATACTAATAGAGCCACATGCTCACCGGTTTGGCCACATGATGTAGGCCTATGGACTGAACAAGAAACCACCAAAAATTTTAACCAGTCATCGTTCTCACAACACTGAGGACCAGTCATTCGAAATGACTTCTCCATGCATTTTATGCATTGGTAAAAGCACTATGATGAAAAGTGTGATATGTTTTCAGGTATCTCCTATACTAATAGAGCCACATGCTCACCGGTTTGCCACATGATGTAGGCCTATGGACTGAACAAGAAACCACCAAAAATTTTAACCAGTCATCGTTCTCACAACACTGAGGACCAGTCATTCGAAATGACTTCTCCATGCATTTTATGCATTGGTAAAAGCACTATGATGAAAAGTGTGATATGTTTTCAGGTATCTCCTATACTAATAGAGCCACATGCTCACCGGTTTGCCACATGATGTAGGCCTATGGACTGAACAAGAAACCACCAAAAATTTTAACCAGTCATCGTTCTCACAACACTGAGGACCAGTCATTCGAAATGACTTCTCCATGCATTTTATGCATTGGTAAAAGCACTATGATGAAAAGTGTGATATGTTTTCAGGTATCTCCTATACTAATAGAGCCACATGCTCACCGGTTTGCCACATGATGTAGGCCTATGGACTGAACAAGAAACCACCAAAAATTTTAACCAGTCATCGTTCTCACAACACTGAGGACCAGTCATTCGAAATGACTTCTCCATGCATTTTATGCATTGGTAAAAGCACTATGATGAAAAGTGTGATATGTTTTCAGGTATCTCCTATACTAATAGAGCCACATGCTCACCGGTTTGCCACATGATGTAGGCCTATGGACTGAACAAGAAACCACCAAAAATTTTAACCAGTCATCGTTCTCACAACACTGAGGACCAGTCATTCGAAATGACTTCTCCATGCATTTTATGCATTGGTAAAAGCACTATGATGAAAAGTGTGATATGTTTTCAGGTATCTCCTATACTAATAGAGCCACATGCTCACCGGTTTGCCACATGATGTAGGCCTATGGACTGAACAAGAAACCACCAAAAATTTTAACCAGTCATCGTTCTCACAACACTGAGGACCAGTCATTCGAAATGACTTCTCCATGCATTTTATGCATTGGTAAAAGCACTATGATGAAAAGTGTGATATGTTTTCAGGTATCTCCTATACTAATAGAGCCACATGCTCACCGGTTTGCCACATGATGTAGGCCTATGGACTGAACAAGAAACCACCAAAAATTTTAACCAGTCATCGTTCTCACAACACTGAGGACCAGTCATTCGAAATGACTTCTCCATGCATTTTATGCATTGGTAAAAGCACTATGATGAAAAGTGTGATATGTTTTCAGGTATCTCCTATACTAATAGAGCCACATGCTCACCGGTTTGCCACATGATGTAGGCCTATGGACTGAACAAGAAACCACCAAAAATTTTAACCAGTCATCGTTCTCACAACACTGAGGACCAGTCATTCGAAATGACTTCTCCATGCATTTTATGCATTGGTAAAAGCACTATGATGAAAAGTGTGATATGTTTTCAGGTATCTCCTATACTAATAGAGCCACATGCTCACCGGTTTGCCACATGATGTAGGCCTATGGACTGAACAAGAAACCACCAAAAATTTTAACCAGTCATCGTTCTCACAACACTGAGGACCAGTCATTCGAAATGACTTCTCCATGCATTTTATGCATTGGTAAAAGCACTATGATGAAAAGTGTGATATGTTTTCAGGTATCTCCTATACTAATAGAGCCACATGCTCACCGGTTTGCCACATGATGTAGGCCTATGGACTGAACAAGAAACCACCAAAAATTTTAACCAGTCATCGTTCTCACAACACTGAGGACCAGTCATTCGAAATGACTTCTCCATGCATTTTATGCATTGGTAAAAGCACTATGATGAAAAGTGTGATATGTTTTCAGGTATCTCCTATACTAATAGAGCCACATGCTCACCGGTTTGCCACATGATGTAGGCCTATGGACTGAACAAGAAACCACCAAAAATTTTAACCAGTCATCGTTCTCACAACACTGAGGACCAGTCATTCGAAATGACTTCTCCATGCATTTTATGCATTGGTAAAAGCACTATGATGAAAAGTGTGATATGTTTTCAGGTATCTCCTATACTAATAGAGCCACATGCTCACCGGTTTGCCACATGATGTAGGCCTATGGACTGAACAAGAAACCACCAAAAATTTTAACCAGTCATCGTTCTCACAACACTGAGGACCAGTCATTCGAAATGACTTCTCCATGCATTTTATGCATTGGTAAAAGCACTATGATGAAAAGTGTGATATGTTTTCAGGTATCTCCTATACTAATAGAGCCACATGCTCACCGGTTTGCCACATGATGTAGGCCTATGGACTGAACAAGAAACCACCAAAAATTTTAACCAGTCATCGTTCTCACAACACTGAGGACCAGTCATTCGAAATGACTTCTCCATGCATTTTATGCATTGGTAAAAGCACTATGATGAAAAGTGTGATATGTTTTCAGGTATCTCCTATACTAATAGAGCCACATGCTCACCGGTTTGCCACATGATGTAGGCCTATGGACTGAACAAGAAACCACCAAAAATTTTAACCAGTCATCGTTCTCACAACACTGAGGACCAGTCATTCGAAATGACTTCTCCATGCATTTTATGCATTGGTAAAAGCACTATGATGAAAAGTGTGATATGTTTTCAGGTATCTCCTATACTAATAGAGCCACATGCTCACCGGTTTGCCACATGATGTAGGCCTATGGACTGAACAAGAAACCACCAAAAATTTTAACCAGTCATCGTTCTCACAACACTGAGGACCAGTCATTCGAAATGACTTCTCCATGCATTTTATGCATTGGTAAAAGCACTATGATGAAAAGTGTGATATGTTTTCAGGTATCTCCTATACTAATAGAGCCACATGCTCACCGGTTTGCCACATGATGTAGGCCTATGGACTGAACAAGAAACCACCAAAAATTTTAACCAGTCATCGTTCTCACAACACTGAGGACCAGTCATTCGAAATGACTTCTCCATGCATTTTATGCATTGGTAAAAGCACTATGATGAAAAGTGTGATATGTTTTCAGGTATCTCCTATACTAATAGAGCCACATGCTCACCGGTTTGCCACATGATGTAGGCCTATGGACTGAACAAGAAACCACCAAAAATTTTAACCAGTCATCGTTCTCACAACACTGAGGACCAGTCATTCGAAATGACTTCTCCATGCATTTTATGCATTGGTAAAAGCACTATGATGAAAAGTGTGATATGTTTTCAGGTATCTCCTATACTAATAGAGCCACATGCTCACCGGTTTGCCACATGATGTAGGCCTATGGACTGAACAAGAAACCACCAAAAATTTTAACCAGTCATCGTTCTCACAACACTGAGGACCAGTCATTCGAAATGACTTCTCCATGCATTTTATGCATTGGTAAAAGCACTATGATGAAAAGTGTGATATGTTTTCAGGTATCTCCTATACTAATAGAGCCACATGCTCACCGGTTTGCCACATGATGTAGGCCTATGGACTGAACAAGAAACCACCAAAAATTTTAACCAGTCATCGTTCTCACAACACTGAGGACCAGTCATTCGAAATGACTTCTCCATGCATTTTATGCATTGGTAAAAGCACTATGATGAAAAGTGTGATATGTTTTCAGGTATCTCCTATACTAATAGAGCCACATGCTCACCGGTTTGCCACATGATGTAGGCCTATGGACTGAACAAGAAACCACCAAAAATTTTAACCAGTCATCGTTCTCACAACACTGAGGACCAGTCATTCGAAATGACTTCTCCATGCATTTTATGCATTGGTAAAAGCACTATGATGAAAAGTGTGATATGTTTTCAGGTATCTCCTATACTAATAGAGCCACATGCTCACCGGTTTGCCACATGATGTAGGCCTATGGACTGAACAAGAAACCACCAAAAATTTTAACCAGTCATCGTTCTCACAACACTGAGGACCAGTCATTCGAAATGACTTCTCCATGCATTTTATGCATTGGTAAAAGCACTATGATGAAAAGTGTGATATGTTTTCAGGTATCTCCTATACTAATAGAGCCACATGCTCACCGGTTTGCCACATGATGTAGGCCTATGGACTGAACAAGAAACCACCAAAAATTTTAACCAGTCATCGTTCTCACAACACTGAGGACCAGTCATTCGAAATGACTTCTCCATGCATTTTATGCATTGGTAAAAGCACTATGATGAAAAGTGTGATATGTTTTCAGGTATCTCCTATACTAATAGAGCCACATGCTCACCGGTTTGCCACATGATGTAGGCCTATGGACTGAACAAGAAACCACCAAAAATTTTAACCAGTCATCGTTCTCACAACACTGAGGACCAGTCATTCGAAATGACTTCTCCATGCATTTTATGCATTGGTAAAAGCACTATGATGAAAAGTGTGATATGTTTTCAGGTATCTCCTATACTAATAGAGCCACATGCTCACCGGTTTGCCACATGATGTAGGCCTATGGACTGAACAAGAAACCACCAAAAATTTTAACCAGTCATCGTTCTCACAACACTGAGGACCAGTCATTCGAAATGACTTCTCCATGCATTTTATGCATTGGTAAAAGCACTATGATGAAAAGTGTGATATGTTTTCAGGTATCTCCTATACTAATAGAGCCACATGCTCACCGGTTTGCCACATGATGTAGGCCTATGGACTGAACAAGAAACCACCAAAAATTTTAACCAGTCATCGTTCTCACAACACTGAGGACCAGTCATTCGAAATGACTTCTCCATGCATTTTATGCATTGGTAAAAGCACTATGATGAAAAGTGTGATATGTTTTCAGGTATCTCCTATACTAATAGAGCCACATGCTCACCGGTTTGCCACATGATGTAGGCCTATGGACTGAACAAGAAACCACCAAAAATTTTAACCAGTCATCGTTCTCACAACACTGAGGACCAGTCATTCGAAATGACTTCTCCATGCATTTTATGCATTGGTAAAAGCACTATGATGAAAAGTGTGATATGTTTTCAGGTATCTCCTATACTAATAGAGCCACATGCTCACCGGTTTGCCACATGATGTAGGCCTATGGACTGAACAAGAAACCACCAAAAATTTTAACCAGTCATCGTTCTCACAACACTGAGGACCAGTCATTCGAAATGACTTCTCCATGCATTTTATGCATTGGTAAAAGCACTATGATGAAAAGTGTGATATGTTTTCAGGTATCTCCTATACTAATAGAGCCACATGCTCACCGGTTTGCCACATGATGTAGGCCTATGGACTGAACAAGAAACCACCAAAAATTTTAACCAGTCATCGTTCTCACAACACTGAGGACCAGTCATTCGAAATGACTTCTCCATGCATTTTATGCATTGGTAAAAGCACTATGATGAAAAGTGTGATATGTTTTCAGGTATCTCCTATACTAATAGAGCCACATGCTCACCGGTTTGCCACATGATGTAGGCCTATGGACTGAACAAGAAACCACCAAAAATTTTAACCAGTCATCGTTCTCACAACACTGAGGACCAGTCATTCGAAATGACTTCTCCATGCATTTTATGCATTGGTAAAAGCACTATGATGAAAAGTGTGATATGTTTTCAGGTATCTCCTATACTAATAGAGCCACATGCTCACCGGTTTGCCACATGATGTAGGCCTATGGACTGAACAAGAAACCACCAAAAATTTTAACCAGTCATCGTTCTCACAACACTGAGGACCAGTCATTCGAAATGACTTCTCCATGCATTTTATGCATTGGTAAAAGCACTATGATGAAAAGTGTGATATGTTTTCAGGTATCTCCTATACTAATAGAGCCACATGCTCACCGGTTTGCCACATGATGTAGGCCTATGGACTGAACAAGAAACCACCAAAAATTTTAACCAGTCATCGTTCTCACAACACTGAGGACCAGTCATTCGAAATGACTTCTCCATGCATTTTATGCATTGGTAAAAGCACTATGATGAAAAGTGTGATATGTTTTCAGGTATCTCCTATACTAATAGAGCCACATGCTCACCGGTTTGCCACATGATGTAGGCCTATGGACTGAACAAGAAACCACCAAAAATTTTAACCAGTCATCGTTCTCACAACACTGAGGACCAGTCATTCGAAATGACTTCTCCATGCATTTTATGCATTGGTAAAAGCACTATGATGAAAAGTGTGATATGTTTTCAGGTATCTCCTATACTAATAGAGCCACATGCTCACCGGTTTGCCACATGATGTAGGCCTATGGACTGAACAAGAAACCACCAAAAATTTTAACCAGTCATCGTTCTCACAACACTGAGGACCAGTCATTCGAAATGACTTCTCCATGCATTTTATGCATTGGTAAAAGCACTATGATGAAAAGTGTGATATGTTTTCAGGTATCTCCTATACTAATAGAGCCACATGCTCACCGGTTTGCCACATGATGTAGGCCTATGGACTGAACAAGAAACCACCAAAAATTTTAACCAGTCATCGTTCTCACAACACTGAGGACCAGTCATTCGAAATGACTTCTCCATGCATTTTATGCATTGGTAAAAGCACTATGATGAAAAGTGTGATATGTTTTCAGGTATCTCCTATACTAATAGAGCCACATGCTCACCGGTTTGCCACATGATGTAGGCCTATGGACTGAACAAGAAACCACCAAAAATTTTAACCAGTCATCGTTCTCACAACACTGAGGACCAGTCATTCGAAATGACTTCTCCATGCATTTTATGCATTGGTAAAAGCACTATGATGAAAAGTGTGATATGTTTTCAGGTATCTCCTATACTAATAGAGCCACATGCTCACCGGTTTGCCACATGATGTAGGCCTATGGACTGAACAAGAAACCACCAAAAATTTTAACCAGTCATCGTTCTCACAACACTGAGGACCAGTCATTCGAAATGACTTCTCCATGCATTTTATGCATTGGTAAAAGCACTATGATGAAAAGTGTGATATGTTTTCAGGTATCTCCTATACTAATAGAGCCACATGCTCACCGGTTTGCCACATGATGTAGGCCTATGGACTGAACAAGAAACCACCAAAAATTTTAACCAGTCATCGTTCTCACAACACTGAGGACCAGTCATTCGAAATGACTTCTCCATGCATTTTATGCATTGGTAAAAGCACTATGATGAAAAGTGTGATATGTTTTCAGGTATCTCCTATACTAATAGAGCCACATGCTCACCGGTTTGCCACATGATGTAGGCCTATGGACTGAACAAGAAACCACCAAAAATTTTAACCAGTCATCGTTCTCACAACACTGAGGACCAGTCATTCGAAATGACTTCTCCATGCATTTTATGCATTGGTAAAAGCACTATGATGAAAAGTGTGATATGTTTTCAGGTATCTCCTATACTAATAGAGCCACATGCTCACCGGTTTGCCACATGATGTAGGCCTATGGACTGAACAAGAAACCACCAAAAATTTTAACCAGTCATCGTTCTCACAACACTGAGGACCAGTCATTCGAAATGACTTCTCCATGCATTTTATGCATTGGTAAAAGCACTATGATGAAAAGTGTGATATGTTTTCAGGTATCTCCTATACTAATAGAGCCACATGCTCACCGGTTTGCCACATGATGTAGGCCTATGGACTGAACAAGAAACCACCAAAAATTTTAACCAGTCATCGTTCTCACAACACTGAGGACCAGTCATTCGAAATGACTTCTCCATGCATTTTATGCATTGGTAAAAGCACTATGATGAAAAGTGTGATATGTTTTCAGGTATCTCCTATACTAATAGAGCCACATGCTCACCGGTTTGCCACATGATGTAGGCCTATGGACTGAACAAGAAACCACCAAAAATTTTAACCAGTCATCGTTCTCACAACACTGAGGACCAGTCATTCGAAATGACTTCTCCATGCATTTTATGCATTGGTAAAAGCACTATGATGAAAAGTGTGATATGTTTTCAGGTATCTCCTATACTAATAGAGCCACATGCTCACCGGTTTGCCACATGATGTAGGCCTATGGACTGAACAAGAAACCACCAAAAATTTTAACCAGTCATCGTTCTCACAACACTGAGGACCAGTCATTCGAAATGACTTCTCCATGCATTTTATGCATTGGTAAAAGCACTATGATGAAAAGTGTGATATGTTTTCAGGTATCTCCTATACTAATAGAGCCACATGCTCACCGGTTTGCCACATGATGTAGGCCTATGGACTGAACAAGAAACCACCAAAAATTTTAACCAGTCATCGTTCTCACAACACTGAGGACCAGTCATTCGAAATGACTTCTCCATGCATTTTATGCATTGGTAAAAGCACTATGATGAAAAGTGTGATATGTTTTCAGGTATCTCCTATACTAATAGAGCCACATGCTCACCGGTTTGCCACATGATGTAGGCCTATGGACTGAACAAGAAACCACCAAAAATTTTAACCAGTCATCGTTCTCACAACACTGAGGACCAGTCATTCGAAATGACTTCTCCATGCATTTTATGCATTGGTAAAAGCACTATGATGAAAAGTGTGATATGTTTTCAGGTATCTCCTATACTAATAGAGCCACATGCTCACCGGTTTGCCACATGATGTAGGCCTATGGACTGAACAAGAAACCACCAAAAATTTTAACCAGTCATCGTTCTCACAACACTGAGGACCAGTCATTCGAAATGACTTCTCCATGCATTTTATGCATTGGTAAAAGCACTATGATGAAAAGTGTGATATGTTTTCAGGTATCTCCTATACTAATAGAGCCACATGCTCACCGGTTTGCCACATGATGTAGGCCTATGGACTGAACAAGAAACCACCAAAAATTTTAACCAGTCATCGTTCTCACAACACTGAGGACCAGTCATTCGAAATGACTTCTCCATGCATTTTATGCATTGGTAAAAGCACTATGATGAAAAGTGTGATATGTTTTCAGGTATCTCCTATACTAATAGAGCCACATGCTCACCGGTTTGCCACATGATGTAGGCCTATGGACTGAACAAGAAACCACCAAAAATTTTAACCAGTCATCGTTCTCACAACACTGAGGACCAGTCATTCGAAATGACTTCTCCATGCATTTTATGCATTGGTAAAAGCACTATGATGAAAAGTGTGATATGTTTTCAGGTATCTCCTATACTAATAGAGCCACATGCTCACCGGTTTGCCACATGATGTAGGCCTATGGACTGAACAAGAAACCACCAAAAATTTTAACCAGTCATCGTTCTCACAACACTGAGGACCAGTCATTCGAAATGACTTCTCCATGCATTTTATGCATTGGTAAAAGCACTATGATGAAAAGTGTGATATGTTTTCAGGTATCTCCTATACTAATAGAGCCACATGCTCACCGGTTTGCCACATGATGTAGGCCTATGGACTGAACAAGAAACCACCAAAAATTTTAACCAGTCATCGTTCTCACAACACTGAGGACCAGTCATTCGAAATGACTTCTCCATGCATTTTATGCATTGGTAAAAGCACTATGATGAAAAGTGTGATATGTTTTCAGGTATCTCCTATACTAATAGAGCCACATGCTCACCGGTTTGCCACATGATGTAGGCCTATGGACTGAACAAGAAACCACCAAAAATTTTAACCAGTCATCGTTCTCACAACACTGAGGACCAGTCATTCGAAATGACTTCTCCATGCATTTTATGCATTGGTAAAAGCACTATGATGAAAAGTGTGATATGTTTTCAGGTATCTCCTATACTAATAGAGCCACATGCTCACCGGTTTGCCACATGATGTAGGCCTATGGACTGAACAAGAAACCACCAAAAATTTTAACCAGTCATCGTTCTCACAACACTGAGGACCAGTCATTCGAAATGACTTCTCCATGCATTTTATGCATTGGTAAAAGCACTATGATGAAAAGTGTGATATGTTTTCAGGTATCTCCTATACTAATAGAGCCACATGCTCACCGGTTTGCCACATGATGTAGGCCTATGGACTGAACAAGAAACCACCAAAAATTTTAACCAGTCATCGTTCTCACAACACTGAGGACCAGTCATTCGAAATGACTTCTCCATGCATTTTATGCATTGGTAAAAGCACTATGATGAAAAGTGTGATATGTTTTCAGGTATCTCCTATACTAATAGAGCCACATGCTCACCGGTTTGCCACATGATGTAGGCCTATGGACTGAACAAGAAACCACCAAAAATTTTAACCAGTCATCGTTCTCACAACACTGAGGACCAGTCATTCGAAATGACTTCTCCATGCATTTTATGCATTGGTAAAAGCACTATGATGAAAAGTGTGATATGTTTTCAGGTATCTCCTATACTAATAGAGCCACATGCTCACCGGTTTGCCACATGATGTAGGCCTATGGACTGAACAAGAAACCACCAAAAATTTTAACCAGTCATCGTTCTCACAACACTGAGGACCAGTCATTCGAAATGACTTCTCCATGCATTTTATGCATTGGTAAAAGCACTATGATGAAAAGTGTGATATGTTTTCAGGTATCTCCTATACTAATAGAGCCACATGCTCACCGGTTTGCCACATGATGTAGGCCTATGGACTGAACAAGAAACCACCAAAAATTTTAACCAGTCATCGTTCTCACAACACTGAGGACCAGTCATTCGAAATGACTTCTCCATGCATTTTATGCATTGGTAAAAGCACTATGATGAAAAGTGTGATATGTTTTCAGGTATCTCCTATACTAATAGAGCCACATGCTCACCGGTTTGCCACATGATGTAGGCCTATGGACTGAACAAGAAACCACCAAAAATTTTAACCAGTCATCGTTCTCACAACACTGAGGACCAGTCATTCGAAATGACTTCTCCATGCATTTTATGCATTGGTAAAAGCACTATGATGAAAAGTGTGATATGTTTTCAGGTATCTCCTATACTAATAGAGCCACATGCTCACCGGTTTGCCACATGATGTAGGCCTATGGACTGAACAAGAAACCACCAAAAATTTTAACCAGTCATCGTTCTCACAACACTGAGGACCAGTCATTCGAAATGACTTCTCCATGCATTTTATGCATTGGTAAAAGCACTATGATGAAAAGTGTGATATGTTTTCAGGTATCTCCTATACTAATAGAGCCACATGCTCACCGGTTTGCCACATGATGTAGGCCTATGGACTGAACAAGAAACCACCAAAAATTTTAACCAGTCATCGTTCTCACAACACTGAGGACCAGTCATTCGAAATGACTTCTCCATGCATTTTATGCATTGGTAAAAGCACTATGATGAAAAGTGTGATATGTTTTCAGGTATCTCCTATACTAATAGAGCCACATGCTCACCGGTTTGCCACATGATGTAGGCCTATGGACTGAACAAGAAACCACCAAAAATTTTAACCAGTCATCGTTCTCACAACACTGAGGACCAGTCATTCGAAATGACTTCTCCATGCATTTTATGCATTGGTAAAAGCACTATGATGAAAAGTGTGATATGTTTTCAGGTATCTCCTATACTAATAGAGCCACATGCTCACCGGTTTGCCACATGATGTAGGCCTATGGACTGAACAAGAAACCACCAAAAATTTTAACCAGTCATCGTTCTCACAACACTGAGGACCAGTCATTCGAAATGACTTCTCCATGCATTTTATGCATTGGTAAAAGCACTATGATGAAAAGTGTGATATGTTTTCAGGTATCTCCTATACTAATAGAGCCACATGCTCACCGGTTTGCCACATGATGTAGGCCTATGGACTGAACAAGAAACCACCAAAAATTTTAACCAGTCATCGTTCTCACAACACTGAGGACCAGTCATTCGAAATGACTTCTCCATGCATTTTATGCATTGGTAAAAGCACTATGATGAAAAGTGTGATATGTTTTCAGGTATCTCCTATACTAATAGAGCCACATGCTCACCGGTTTGCCACATGATGTAGGCCTATGGACTGAACAAGAAACCACCAAAAATTTTAACCAGTCATCGTTCTCACAACACTGAGGACCAGTCATTCGAAATGACTTCTCCATGCATTTTATGCATTGGTAAAAGCACTATGATGAAAAGTGTGATATGTTTTCAGGTATCTCTCTATACGTAATAGAGCCACATGCTCACCGGTTTGCCACATGATGTAGGCCTATGGACTGAACAAGAAACCACCAAAAATTTT
>NW_027194748.1:0-24826 GCF_032444005.1 Ranitomeya imitator | reverse complement strand
ACGTAACGTCCCTGGCCATGCCTACTGGTCCATGCATCTGTTGTCAGGTGCACCTTTGTGCTCACAGATTGCCTGAGTGCATGGACGATGCGCTCTTTAACATGCTGGTGGAGGGCTGGGATGGCTTTTCTGGAAAAGAAGTGTCGACTAGGTAGCTTGTAGCGTGGTACAGCGTAGTCCATCAGGGCTTTGAAAGCTTCGCTTTCAACTAACCGGTAGGGCATCATCTCTAACGAGATTAGTCTAGCTATGTGGGCGTTCAAACCCTGTGTACGCGGATGCGAGGCTAAGTACTTCCTTTTTCTAACCATAGTCTCATGTAGGGTGAGCTGGACTGGAGAGCTGGAGATCGTGGAACTAGCGGGGGTGCCGGTGGACATGGCAGACTGAGAGACGGTGAGAGATGGTATTGTTGCCGCCGGTGCCCTAGATGCAGTGTTTCCTACTACGAAACTGGTGATTCCCTGACCCTGACTGCTTTGGCCTGGCAAAGAAACCTGCACAGATACTGCAGGTGGTGCGGAAAATGGTGGCCCTACACTGCCGGAAGGGATGTTGCGTTGCTGACTAGCTGCATTGGCCGATTGTGCTACAACCTTAAGGGATGTTCGGTAGTTAGTCGAGGCTTGCAAATGCATGGTGGTTAAATGTCTATGCATGCAACTTGTATTGAGACTTTTCAGATTCTGACCTCTGCTTAAGGTAGTTGAACATTTTTGACAGATGACTTTGCGCTGATCAATTGGATGTTGTTTAAAAAAATGCCAGACTGCACTCTTTCTAGCATCGGATACCTTTTCAGGCATTGCAGACTGAGCTTTAACCGGATGGCCACGCTGTCCTCCAACAGGTTTTGACTTTGCCACGCGTTTTGGGCCAGATAAGGGCCCGGCAGATGGAACCTGTTGCGATGTTGATGCCGGCTGCGCCCCTCCTCCTCCGCTTCAGAACTACTGCCGCCTGCACCCTGTTCCCCCATTGGCTGCCAATCGGGGTCAACAACTGGGTCATCTATAACCTCCTCTTCTAGCTCGTGCGCAACTCCGTCTGTGTCACCGTGTAAGTCGGTGGTAGAGCGTTCGTGACAGGGCAACATAGTCTCATCAGGGTCTGATTCTGGATCAGTACCCTGCGAGGGCAATGTTGTGGTCTGAGTCAAAGGACCAGCATAGTAGTCTGGCTGTGGCTGTGCATCAGTGCACTCCATGTCAGATTCAACTTGTAATGGGCATGGCCTGTTAACTGCTTCACTTTCTAAGCCAGGGACGGTATGTGTAAAGAGCTCCATGGAGTAACCCATTGTGTTGCCTGCTGCATCCTTCTCTGTTGTTGTTTTTGCTGAATAGGACAAGGAAGCGACTTGTCCCTGACCGTGAACATCCACTAACGACGCGCTGCTTTTACATTTACCAGTTTCAAAAGTGGAGGCAAAAGAGCTAGAGGCTGAGTCAGCAAGGTAAGCCAAAACTTGCTCTTGCTGCTCCGGCTTTAAAAGTGGTTTTCCTACTCCCAGAAAAGGGAGCGTTCGAGGCCTTGTGTAGCCAGACGACGAACCTGGCTCCACAGCTCCAGACTTAGGTGCAATATTTTTTTTCCCACGACCACCTGATGCTCCACCACTACCACTACCCTCATTACCAGCTGACAATGAACGCCCCCGGCCACGACCTCTTCCATCAGACTTCCTCATTGTTTTAAAAACGTAACCAAACTAACGGTATTTGTTGCTGTCAAACAACTTACACGGTGAGCTATAACTTCAGTATGATTTAGATACCCCTTTACAGGTGGGTGACACCGCAAGGAAAAGCAGGCACAATGTTACACACTCTGTTTTTGGTGGCACCAAATGAGAGAGATGCCACACACGCAGGACTGTCACTCAAGCACAAATGTCAATATTAATCTCCCACTGTTTGTTTTTATTTTTTCAGGGAGAATTTAGAAACCCCCCCAAAAAAATGATTTTTTCAGGAAGAATTTAGAAAACAAATAAAAAAAGTTGATTTTTTCAGAGAGAATTTAGAAACCAAATAAAAAAACAAAACAAAAAGGCTTTCTATGGCCCACTATCTGAGAGAGAGAGATGGCACACCCAGGAGTCAGGACTGGCACACAAGCAGAAAGGCCAATATTAATCTCCCACAGTTTTTTTAAAAAATTTTCAGGGAGAATTTAAAAACACACAAAAAAAGATTTTTTAAGGAAGAATTTAGAAAACAAATTAAAAAAAGTGTTTTTTTCAGAGAGAATTTCGAAACCAAATAAAAAAAAAAAAAAGGCTTTCTATGGCACACTATCTGAGAGAGAGAGATGGCACGCTCAGGACTGGCACACAAGCCCAAAGGGCAATATTAATCTCCCACTGTTTTTTTTTTCAGGGAAAATTTATAAAACCAATGAAAAAATAATAAATAGGCTTTCTATGGCCCACTATTTCACAGAGAGATGTCACGCTCAGGACTGGCACACAAGCCCAAAGGGCAATATTAGTCTCCGACTGTATTTATTTTTTTCAGGGAGAATTTATACAACCAATGAAAAAAAAAAATAGGCTTTCTATGGCCCACTATTTCACAGAGAGATGGCACGCTCAGGACTGGCACACAAGCCCAAAGGGCAATATTAATCTCCCACTGTTTTTATTTTTTTCAGGGAGAATTTATACAACCAATGAAAAAAAATAAATAGGCTTTCAATGGCCCACTATTTGACAGAGAGATGGCACGCTCAGGACTGGCACACAAGCCCAAAGGGCAATATTAATCTCCCACTGTTTTTATTTTTTTCAGGGAGAATTTATACAACCAATGAAAAAAAAATATAGGCTTTCTATGGCCCACTATTTCACAGAGAGATGGCACGCTCAGGATTGGCACACAAGCCCAAAGGGCAATATTAATCTCCCACTGTTTTTATTTTTTTCAGGGAGAATTTATACAACCAATGAAAAAAAAATAAATAGGCTTTCTATGGCCCACTATTTCACAGAGAGATTGCACGCCCAGGGCTGGCACACAAGCCCAAAGGGCAATATTATCTCCCACTGTTTTTTTTTTCAGGGAGAATTTATAAAACCAATAAAAAAAAAATAGACTTTCTATGGCCCACTATTTGATAGAGAGATGGCACGCTCAAGACTGGCACACAAGCCCAAAGGGCAATATTAATCTCCCACTGTTTTTTTTTTTAAGGGAGAATTTATAAAACCAATAAAAAAAAATAGGCTTTCTATGGCCCACTATTTCACATAGAGATGGCACGCTCAGGACTGGCACACAAGCCCAAAGGGCAATATTAATCTCCCACTGTTTTTATTTTTTTCAGGGAGAATTTATACAACCAATGAAAAAAAAATAAATAGGCTTTCTATGGCCCACTATTTGACAGAGAGATGGCACGCTCAGGGCTGGCACACAAGCCCAAAGGGCAATATTAATCTCCCACTGTTTTTTTTTTCAGGGAGAATTTATAAAACCAATAAAAAAAAAATAGACTTTCTATGGCCCACTATTTGATAGAGAGATGGCACGCTCAGGACTGGCACACAAGCCCAAAGGGCAATATTAATCTCCCACTGTTTTTTTTTTTAAGGGAGAATTTATAAAACCAATAAAAAAAAAAATAGGCTTTCTATGGCCCACTATTTGACAGAGAGATGGCACGCTCAGGACTGGCACACAAGCCCAAAGGGCAATATTAATCTCCCACTGTTTTTTTTTTTTTCAGGGAGAATTTTTAAAGCCAATAAAAAAAAAATAAATAGGCTTTCTATGGCCCACTATTTGACAGAGAGATGGCACGCTCAGGACTGGCACACAAGCCCAAAGGGCAATATTAATCTCCCACTGTTTTATTTTTTTCAGGGAGAATTTAGAAACCTCACAAAAAAAAACAGAAGAAAAAATTAGGCTTTCTATGGCCCACTATGTGAGATGGCACACACAGGGATGGCACTCGAGCAGAAATGCCAATCTTAATCTCCCACAGCTTTTTTTTTTTTAGGGAGAATTAAAAAAAAAAAAAACCACACAGGGACTGTCCTACAATTACTATCTCCCTGCAGTAATCTCAGCCAGGTATGGCAGGCAGCAATAAGGAGTGGACTGCTGCACAAATGAAATAAAAAGTGTGGACAAACAAACAAGATAGCTGTGCAGAAAGGAAGGAACAACAGGATTTGTGCTTTGAAAAAAGCAGTTGGTTTGCACAGCGGCATACACACAGCAATGCAACTATCAGGGAGCCCTCTAGGGCAGCCCAATGAGCTACAGCGCTGAGGAAAAAAAAATGTAGCTTCCACTGTCCCTGCAAACAAAGGTGGTGTTGGACAGTGGAAATCGCTACAGCACAAGCGGTTTGGTGGTTAATGGACCCTGCCTAACACTATCCCTGCTTCTGAAGAAGCGGCAGCAACCTCTCCCTACGCTCAGATCAGCAGCAGTAAGATGGCGGTCGGCGGGAACACCCCTTTATAGCCCCTGTGACACTGCAGACAGCAAGCCAATCACTTCAATGCCCTTCTCTAAGATGGTGGGGACCAGGACCTATGTCATCACGCTGCCCACACTCTGTGTCCACCTTCATTGGCTGAGAAATGGCGCTTTTCGCGTCATTGAAACGCGACTTTGGCGCGAAAGTCGCGTACCGCATGGCCGACCCCGCACAGGGGTCGGGTCGGGTTTCATGAAACCCGACTTTGCCAAAAGTCGGCGACTTTTGAAAATGAACGATCCGTTTCGCTCAACCCTATTTACCGCATATCGGATACCAGAATCGGAAGTTCCCAGAATTCAAACTGCACGAATTCAGCCAATGAGGAATGATTGCAAGTGTGGGCACATCCTGTTCAGCATGGTGGGCATGTAACTTCTAGCAAGGCTGTGATTGGCTGCTGAAATGATGTCATGATGCACTATAAAAAATGCTGCCGCCATTTTGGGCTATTGAATGTGAATTCAGTTAGGGACAGGACGCTGTGTTCTGACTGAGGGCCAGTTGAGATAGCGATTTGCTTCATTGCTTTCCCACGCTAATTTAGCAACCACTGTGTGTTCACCTTGCTTTTGCTTTGCAGCGCTGTTTTCACAGCGTTCTGCAAGGTCTCTCTGTGTGTGTGTGTGTGCAGCTTACTCTGTAGTCTGTGTGCAGCCACAGCCGGTTGTATTCAGCTCAGGGTGGTTCACACTGCCTCACACTGTTCTATCCATTGTCCTTTTTTGCTAATAGTGCAGCCTGCTGCACATTTTTTCAAATATTTCCTATTAGTGGCTTTCCACCCGTATCCAGCTAAATAGTGGAAAAATACTACATAGGATAACATAGAGGAGGTTTTTTGGGCCTTGCAGCGCTGTTTATGGCTGTCTGCACGGTCTCCGTGTGAGTGCAGCTTGCCCTGTAGTCTGTGTGCAGCCACAGCCGATTGTATTCAGCTCAGGGTGCGTTACTGACTCATACCGTAAAATACATTGTCCTTTTTTGCTAATAGTGCAGCCTGCTGCACATTTTTTCAAAAATTTCCTATTAGTGGCTTTCCACCCGTATCTAGCTAAATTGTGGAAAAACACTACATAGGATAACATAGAGGAGGTTTTTTGGGCCTTGCAGTGCCGTTTACGGCTGTCTGCACGGTCTCCGTGTGAGTGCAGCTCGCCCTGTAGTCTGTGTACAGCCACAGCCGGTTGTATTCAGCTCAGGGTGCATCACTGCCTCATACCGTAAAATACATTGTCCTTTTTTGCTAATAGTGCAGCCTGCTGCACATTTTTTCAAAAATTTCCTATTAGTGGCTTTCCACCCGTATCCAGCTAAATTGTGGAAAAACACTACATAGGATAACATAGAGGAGGTTTTTTGGGCCTTGCAGTGCCATTTACGGCTGTCTGCACGGTCTCCGTGTGAGTGCAACTCGCTCTGTAGTCAGATCTGCCCCAAAAAAATAAAAATAAATGAAGTTCACCAAACACACCACTTTACAGTTGTGCAGAACACATTAGCTCATATTAAAGTATAGTCCACACTTTAGAAAATTAGTGTTTCTTATACCTGTTAGGAGGAGCTGTTCAGGAATAAGCACACTAAGGCCTTAGTACTTTTCTGATTATCTTTATCTGTCAACCAAGATGAAGAGGGCAGGGAGTAAGGCACGTGGGCGTGGGCGCGGAGCAGGGAGAGGACGTGGTGATTCTGTCCCTGCTGCGGGCACCGGTGACTCATCATCACCCAGTTTCAGCAGGGAACAGTCCTTCATGCGCAGCTTTGTAGGAGAGCACCGTACACCGCTGCTGCGTGAAGATCAAAATGAAGCCGTTGTCGGATGGATGGCAGCTAATGCATCAGCTTCAATTAGTGCCACATCCTCTCAGGCACAGAGCACTGGAGAGCAGCCATCTCTTTCTTCACCACCTGCCAAATTGCCCAGGCAGTCAGAGAGCCCAGGACAGGAGCCGTCTCTACTTCTGTTCTCTGAATCTCTTGGCTTGGAAACAGGGGGCCAGCCAAGCAGCATTGGAGAAATGGAAGAAGAGACAGTGTGCAGTGATGCCAAACAGCTTTGTCTCTCTGACTGTGAAGAGGCGTGTGGGCCAGTGCCTCCGGTCACCACACCGCAGTACGCATCTGATGATGAGACTCAGGTGCCACTTTCTGGTGTGTACTGTGCTGCCAAGACTACCCAGGAGGAACAGTTGGTGGCAGAGGGTAGTGTAGATGATGAGTTCCTTGACCCATCGTGGCGTGAGGTACAGGAAGGTGGTGGGAGCAGCTCTGAGGAAGAGATTCCCCGAACGGGCCAAAGAGGGAGAGGGAGGGGGAAGACTGCTGAGCCTGTAGCCTCCACTTCGGCACCCGTTAGGAGCATGTCTCTTCCAAAACCCAAAATGGGCGCTCCCAAGACTTGCAGTGCCTGGTCCTTTTTTGACACAGTTGCAGATGACATTTGCTTTGTCAAATGCAAGCTGTGTAATCAGAAAGTCAAAAGAGGGAAAAGTGTCAGCAACCTCAATACCACAAATATGTGGAAACATGTGCAGAACAGGCAAGCGGTGGAGTTACAAAAACACACTGAAGACCTAGGCCAACCAACAGCAGCAGCTACCACCTCTTCAGCTCGTGTTGCCTCTTCCTCCAGCACACACACAGCTGGTTCGGCTTCCTCCCAGGATCGCCATGGAAGAACCTCTGGCACTGTTGTCCAGAGGCCCACTGTAATTCCACCCACAGCACCACGCTCCCAGTCATCCTCACACTCCCAGCCCAGTCTACAGCCATCGGTAGTACAGGCATGGGAGAAAAGGCGGCCATTCTCGGCAAACCACCCCCAAGCACAGGCTCTGAATGCAGGCATTGCCAAACTTCTGTCACTGGAAATGCTCTCATTCAGGCTGGTGGAGACTGACAGCTTCCGTGACTTGATGGCATTGGCAGTCCTACAGTACAATGTGCCCAGCTGCTTTTATTTCAGCAGGCAAGCTGTCCCTGCCCTGCACAAGCATGTGGAGGGACACATAAAACACGCGCTGCTGAACGCCGTCAGTAGCAAGGTCCACCTCACCACCGACGCGTGGACCAGTCAACATGGACAGGGGCGATACCTTTCCCTCACTGCCCATTGGGTTAATGTTGTTGAGCCGGGTACAGATCGTGCGAGTGGCGCAGGACGTGTCCTGCCCACTCCAAGGATTGCAGGAATCCAGTCTGAACGCTTTGACTCCTCCTCATACACAAGTTGCTCAGAATCATCACTGCAGGAGCCGTCACAGTCCACCTCCACATGGACCCGTGAACGTTTACCTGTTACAACCGACATGAGCACAGCCGTGACCAAACGTCAACAGGCTGTACTGAAATTAGTTTCTTTGGGGAATCGAAGCCACACAGCGCAGGAGCTCTGGAATGCCATCAAGCAGGAGAGCGATGTGTGGTTTGTGCCAGCAAATCTCCAGCCAGGCATGGTAGTGTGTGACAATGGCCGAAATCTGGTGGCAGCTTTGGCCCTTGGCAACCTCAATCACATCCCATGTCTGGCACATGTGCTCAATTTGGTTGTGCAGAGTTTTCTGAGGGACTCTCCGGATCTTGATGCACTGCTGCACAAGGTCCGCCTAGAGTGTGCTCACTTGCGGCGTTCCAGCACGGCAAGATCGCGCATTGCAGCTCTGCAGCGCCGATTCCGCCTTCCGGAACATCGCATCATATGTGACCTACCTATCAGGTGGAATTCCACATTGCATATGTTGGAGCGGTTGTGTGAACAGCAGCAAGCAGTAATGGAGTACCAGCTGCATCATGTGCAAAGAAGTCGCAATCCGCGCCGTTCAGACTTCACAACCACAGAGTGGGCCGCTATGAAGGACGTCTGCCAGGTTTTGCTTCCCTTCGATTATTCCACGTGAATGGCGAGTGCAGATGATGCACTAGTCAGCATGACTGTCCCCCTTATCTGCCTGCTTCAACAAACACTGCAAGCGCTAAGGGATGATGTTGTGGAAGAGGTGGAGGATGAGGAGTCATCATTTCCATCAGCTTCTGGACAGTCAGCGCCACGTGGTTCCTGACAAAGGCGTAGGCAGGGGACACTTTGTGAGGAGGATGAGGAGGAGTCAATGGAGGAGGAAGACATCCGTCCAGAGGAGGGAGTTACACAATTGTCCAGTAGTCAGTGTGTACAGCGAGGGTGGGGTGATGAAGAGCGGGCAGAGATCACGCCTCAAGCAGGGGACGGCGTTTCTCGGCCAGTTGGCAGTCTGCAGCACATGGATGATTTCATGCTGCAGTGCCTGAGAAACGACCGCCGCATCGACCACATTCTCAACATGGCTGATTATTGGGTGTACACCCTCCTCGATCCTCTCTACCGGGACAATGTACAAAACCTCATCACACTGTTGACCCGGGAGCGAAAAATGCGGGAGTACCAAGACACACTGGTGAATTCCATCATCTTCTCCAGTCCAACTGAGAGCAGTGCTGCTAGTGCTTTACAAAGCAGCTCAGTGCATCGAGGCAGTGGAGGAGGCTCTGCACAAAGAGTAAGCAGAAGCAGTGCCTCTGCCCAAGGCAAGACCAGTATGGCCCAACTGTGGCACAGTTTTGTGTGCCCGCCCCAAATGTCTACACCATCACCGGTGGCTCCAGTCAGCAGGAGACAATGGTTCCGTCAGATGGTGACAGACTACATGTCTTGCCCTCTTACTGTACTCCCAGACGGCTCTTCCCCTTTCAAGTTTTGGGTCTCTAAGCTGGATACATGACCAGAGCTAAGCCAGTATGCATTGGAGGTGCTGGCTTGCCCTGCGGCTAGTGTCTTATCGGAACGCGTCTTTAGTGCCACAGGTGGTGTACTAACAGACCGTCGCATGCAACTATCCTCCGATAACGTTGACCAGCTTACTTTTCTGAAAATGAACCAGGCCTGGATCTCGCAGGAATTTGCCACTCCTCTTCCTGATTAAATAATTGGGTGTCTACAGTATCTAGGTCTCCTGTTGTGTTCATCTTTCTACCACCTGAACTGTAATTCCTGGGCTCCAACACCGCCAGTTGCGGCTCAGAAGTGCCGTCTGCACAGTCAAAACATACGACCCAGTGTTATTGGGTTTCAGTAACGTCAGCTGATCCCCAGCTGTGTAGCCGGCAATGTGTCCTGTGACCCCCACGCTGACACAACAACTGAAATGTAAGGGAACCTGTCCCCCCCAGGCGTTTGTTACTGAAAGAGCCACCTTGTGCAGCAGTAATGCTGCACAAGGAAAAGGTAGCTCTTTTAGTTTAGCTCCTTGCACACGCAGAACTTAACACTTATAAAATGTGTCCACTGATACCGTAAAACCGTCCCGGAGGTGGGACTTTCCTTCGTAATGGGACGCAGCACAGCCGTCATTCCTACCCCCTTGGTGCCGTGCGCCGCCTCCTCAACGTTGTTTGAATCTGTCCCGGAGCCTGCGCTGTTATGTTATCCCTTGGCCATGCACGCTTAGCGCTGCCCGTCTTCTGACATCATTTGATGTCAGGCTGGCTGCGCCTGTGTGGCCGCGCAGTGTCTTCTGATTTAATCACACTGCGTGCTTGGGATCCATGGGCATGCACAGTGCATATCTTCACCTCAGGCTCTCACTATCTCCCTCCGCCTTCTTCAGACTGTGCGCCATCAGCTGATCTCTAAAAGCATGCCACGGCCGTGACGCCGCACAGTCTGAAGAAGCTGGAAGAAGGGGAGTGAGAGGCGAGGATATGCACTGCGCATGCCCATGGATCCCAGGCCCGCAGTGGGATTACATTAGACAACACTGTGAGGTAGGATCTCGGGCAGCGTAGCCGCACAGGCGCTGCCAGCCTGACACCTAAATGATGTCAGAAGATGGCCAGCGCTAAGTGTGTATGGCCAAGGGATAACATAACAGCGCTGGCTCCGGGACAGATTTAAACAACGGTGAGGAGGTGGCGCACACCACCATGGGGGTAGGAATGACGGCTTTGCTGCGTCCCATTACGAAGGAAAGTCCCACCTCCGGGACGGTCTCACGGTATCAGGGGACACATTTTATAAGTGTTTAGTTCTGGGTTTGCAAGGAGCATAATTGAAAGAGCCACCTTTTCCTTTTGCATACAGTGCTGCACAAGATGGCTCTTTCAGCTACAAACGCCTTGGGGGTGGTTAAAGTTTCCCTTTCAACTTGCTCCAATCAGGCTTCGGTCTACACTGTAATCCTCTGCTCCTCCTGCTGTCTCTGGGCTTCAACACCACTACTTGCTGCCCGGAAGTGCTGTCTGCACAGTCAACAGTCGCTCCTCTGTTATTGGGGTTCAGCAACGCCAGCTGCTCCCCTGCTGTGTTGCGACAATACCTCCAGCCTGCTCCTCCTGCTGTCCCTGGGCTTCAATACCGCTAGTTGCTGCCCGGAAGTGCTGTCTGCACAGTCAACAGTTGCTCCTCTGTTATTGGGGTTCAGCAACACCAGCTGCTCCCCTGCTGTGTTGCGGCAATACCTCCAGCCTGCTCCTCCTGCTGTCCCTGGGCTTCAACACCGCTAGTTGCTGCCCGGAAGTGCTGTCTGCACAGTCAACAGTTGCTCCTCTGTTATTGGGGTTCAGCAACACCAGCTGCTCCTCTGCTGTGCTGCGGCAATACCTCCAGCCTGCTCCTCCTGCTGTCCCTGGGCTTCAACACCGCTAGTTGCTGCCCGGAAGTGCTGTCTGCACAGTCAACAGTCGCTCCTCTATTATTGGGGTTCAGCAACGCCAGCTGCTTCCCTGCTGTGTTGCGGCAATACCTCCAGCCTGCTCCTCCTGCTGTCCCTGGCCTTCAACACCGCTAGTTGCTGCTCGGAAGTGCTGTCTGCACAGTCAACAGTCGCTCCTCTGTTATTGGGGTTCAGCAACGCCAGCTGCTCCCCTGCTGTGTTGCGGCAATACCTCCAGCCTGCTCCTCCTGCTGTCCCTGGGCTTCAACACCGCTAGTTGCTGCCCGGAAGTGCTGTCTGCACAGTCAACAGTCGCTCCTCTGTTATTGGGGTTCAGCAACGCCAGCTGCTCCCCTGCTATGTTGCGGCAATACCTCCTGCCTGCTCCTCTTGCTGTCCCTGGGCTTCAACACCGCTAGTTGCTGCCCGGAAGTGCTGTCTGCACAGTCAACAGTCGCTCCTCTGTTATTGGGGTTCAGCAACGCCAGCTGCTCCCCTGCTGTGTTGCGACAATACCTTCAGCCTGCTCCTCCTGCTGTCCCTGGGCTTCAATACCGCTAGTTGCTGCCCGAAAGTGCTGTCTGCACAGTCAACATTTGCTCCTCTGTTATTGGGGTTCAGCAACACCAGCTGCTCCCCTGCTGTATTGCGGCAATACCTGCAGCCTGCTCCTCCTGCTGTCCCTGGGCTTCAACACCGCTAGTTGCTGCCCGGAAGTGCTGTCTGCACAGTCAACATTTGCTCCTTTGTTATTGGGGTTCAGCAACACCAGCTGCTCCCCTGCTGTATTGCGGCAATACCTCCAGCCTGCTCCTCCTGCTGTCCCTGGGCTTCAACACCGCTAGTTGCTGCCCGGAAGTGCTGTCTGCACAGTCAACAGTCGCTCCTCTATTATTGGGGTTCAGCAACGCCAGCTGCTTCCCTGCTGTGTTGCGGCAATACCTCCAGCCTGCTCCTCCTGCTGTCCCTGGGCTTCAATACAGCTAGTTGCTGCCCAGAAGTGCTGTCTGCACAGTCAACATTTGCTCCTCTGTTATTGGGGTTCAGCAACACCAGCTGCTCCCCTGCTGTATTGCGGCAATACCTCCAGCCTGCTCCTCCTGCTGTCCCTGGGCTTCAACACCGCTAGTTGCTGCTCGGAAGTGCTGTCTGCACAGTCAACAGTCGCTCCTCTGTTATTGGGGTTCAGCAACGCCAGCTGCTCCCCTGCTGTGTTGCGGCAATACCTCCAGCCTGCTCCTCCTGCTGTCCCTGGGCTTCAACACCGCTAGTTGCTGCCCGGAAGTGCTGTCTGCACAGTCAACAGTCGCTCCTCTGTTATTGGGGTTCAGCAACGCCAGCTGCTCCCCTGCTATGTTGCGGCAATACCTCCTGCCTGCTCCTCTTGCTGTCCCTGGGCTTCAACACCGCTAGTTGCTGCCCGGAAGTGCTGTCTGCACAGTCAACAGTCGCTCCTCTGTTATTGGGGTTCAGCAACGCCAGCTGCTCCCCTGCTGTGTTGCGGCAATACCTCCAGCCTGCTCCTCCTGCTGTCCCTGGGCTTAAACACCGCTAGTTGCTGCCCGGAAGTGCTGTCTGCACAGTCAACAGTCGCTCCTCTGTTATTGGGGTTCAGCAACGCCAGCTGCTCCCCTGCTGTGTTGCGACAATACCTCCAGCCTGCTCCTCCTGCTGTCCCTGGGCTTCAATACCGCTAGTTGCTGCCCGAAAGTGCTGTCTGCACAGTCAACATTTGCTCCTCTGTTATTGGGGTTCAGCAACACCAGCTGCTCCCCTGCTGTATTGCGGCAATACCTCCAGCCTGCTCCTCCTGCTGTCCCTGGGCTTCAACACCGCTAGTTGCTGCCCGGAAGTGCTGTCTGCACAGTCAACATTTGCTCCTTTGTTATTGGGGTTCAGCAACACCAGCTGCTCCCCTGCTGTATTGCGGCAATACCTCCAGCCTGCTCCTCCTGCTGTCCCTGGGCTTCAACACCGCTAGTTGCTGCTCGGAAGTGCTGTCTGCACAGTCAACAGTCGCTCCTCTGTTATTGGGGTTCAGCAACGCCAGCTGTTCCCCTGCTGTGTTGCGGCAATACCTCCAGCCTGCTCCTCCTGCTGTCCCTGGGCTTCAACACTGCTAGTTGCTGCCCGGAAGTGCTGTCTGCACAGTCAACAGTCGCTCCTCTGTTATTGGGGTTCAGCAACGCCAGCTGCTCCCCTGCTATGTTGCGGCAATACCTCCTGCCTGCTCCTCTTGCTGTCCCTGGGCTTCAACACCGCTAGTTGCTGCCCGGAAGTGCTGTCTGCACAGTCAACAGTCGCTCCTCTGTTATTGGGGTTCAGCAACGCCAGCTGCTCCCCTGCTGTGTTGCGGCAATACCTCCAGCCTGCTCCTCCTGCTGTCCCTGGGCTTAAACACCGCTAGTTGCTGCCCGGAAGTGCTGTCTGCACAGTCAACAGTCGCTCCTCTGTTATTGGGGTTCAGCAACGCCAGCTGCTCCCCTGCTGTGTTGCGACAATACCTTCAGCCTGCTCCTCCTGCTGTCCCTGGGCTTCAATACCGCTAGTTGCTGCCCGGAAGTGCTGTCTGCACAGTCAACAGTCGCTCCTCTGTTATTGGGGTTCAGCAACACCAGCTGCTCCCCTGCTGTATTGCGGCAATACCTCCAGCCTGCTCCTCCTGCTGTCCCTGGGCTTCAACACCGCTAGTTGCTGCCCGGAAGTGCTGTCTGCACAGTCAACAGTCGCTCCTCTGTTATTGGGGTTCAGCAATGCCAGCTGCTCCCCTGCTGTGTTGCGGCAATACCTCCAGCCTGCTCCTCCTGCTGTCCCTGGGCTTCAACACCGCTAGTTGCTGCCCGGAAGTGCTGTCTGCACAGTCAACAGTCGCTCCTCTGTTATTGGGGTTCAGCAACGCCAGCTGCTCCCCTGCTGTGTTGCGGCAATACCTCCAGCCTGCTCCTCTTGCTGTCCTTGGGCTTCAACACCGCTAGTTGCTGCCCGGAAGTGCTGTCTGCACAGTCAACAGTCGCTCCTCTGTTATTGGGGTTCAGCAACGCCAGCTGCTCCCCTGCTGTGTTGCGGCAATACCTCCAGCCTGCTCCTCCTGCTGTCCCTGGGCTTAAACACCGCTAGTTGCTGCCCGGAAGTGCTGTCTGCACAGTCAACAGTCGCTCCTCTGTTATTGGGGTTCAGCAACGCCAGCTGCTCCCCTGCTGTGTTGCGACAATACCTCCAGCCTGCTCCTCCTGCTGTCCCTGGGCTTCAATACCGCTAGTTGCTGCCCGGAAGTGCTGTTTTCACAGTCAACAGTTGCTCCTCTGTTATTGGGGTTCAGCAACACCAGCTGCTCCTCTGCTGTGTTGCGGCAATACCTTCTGCCTGCTCCTCCTGCTGTCCCTGGGCTTCAACACCGCTAGTTGCTGCCCGGAAGTGCTGTCTGCACAGTCAACAGTCGCTCCTCTATTATTGGGGTTCAGCAACGCCAGCTGCTTCCCTGCTGTGTTGCGGCAATACCTCCAGCCTGCTCCTCCTGCTGTCCCTGGGCTTCAATACCGCTAGTTGCTGCCCGGAAGTGCTGTTTTCACAGTCAACAGTTGCTCCTCTGTTATTGGGGTTCAGCAACACCAGCTGCTCCTCTGCTGTGTTGCGGCAATACCTTCTGCCTGCTCCTCCTGCTGTCCCTGGGCTTCAACACCGCTAGTTGCTGCCCGGAAGTGCTGTCTGCACAGTCAACAGTCGCTCCTCTGTTATTGGAGTTCAGCAACACCAGCTGTTCCCCTGCTGTGTAGCCGGCAACGTGTCCTGCAAATGCCACGCAGACACAAAGCTGCTCCCAGTGCAGGCTTCGGCCTACACTCTGCTCCTCTGCTCCTCCTGCTGATCTTGGGCTCTAACACCGCCAGTTGGTGCCCGGAAGTGCTAGCTGCACAGAGAAAAACACCAGCCAATGTGTCAGGAATGTCAGCTGTTCCCCTGCTGTGTAGCCGGCATCGTGTCCTGCAAACGCCACGCAGACACAACAACTGAAATTAAAAAGAACCTGTCCCCCCAGGCGTTTGTATGTATAACAGCCACCTTGTACAGCAGTAATGCTGCATTTGTACAAGGTGGCTCATTAAGTTATGCTCCTTGCACGCGTCGAACTCAACACGTGTACAATGTGTCCCCTGAGACCATTAAACCGTCCCTGAGGTGTGACTTTCCTTTGTAATGACACGCAGCAACCCCCTTGGTAGCGCTGCCCTTCTTCTGACATCGTTGGTTGGCTGGCTGCGCCTCTGCGGCCGCCCTGCCCGACACAACGCCCCTCGATGTCTTATATATATTGACTGCGAAGGTGTGATTGATGGGCATGAGCAGTGCGTATCTTCGACTGCACTCATCTCCTTCCGCCTTCTTCAGACTGTGCGGCTTCATGGCCGTGGCATGCGATAAGGGATCAGCTGCCGCCACACAGTCTGAAGCACGTGTAAGGACATGAGTGAGAGGCGAACATATTTACTGCGCAAGGCCATGAATCCCAGCCCCGCAGTGTGAATATATCAAAAGACACTGCGGGGCTGGGATTCATCAGCATCGCGAACTGCACCGGCCGACATCAAATAATGTCAGAAGACGAGCAGCACTAACAGCGCATGGCAAGGGATAACACAACAGCGCAGACTCCTGTACAGCAAAAAGTGACGCTCAGGAGGCCGCCCCCAGCACCAAGGTGGGATTTTTGACAGCTGTGCTGCGTCTCATTAAGAAGGAAACTCCCGCCTCCAAGACAGTTTGACTGTATAAGGGGCTAACTTTTATACGTGTTTCATTTAGCGTGTGCAGGGAACAAAATTAAAAAAGCAACCTTTGACTTGTGCAGCAATTACTGCTGCACAAGGTGGCTCTTCTAGCTTGTAACACCTGAGTGGGGGGTTTAAAGGTTCCCTTTAAAATTGGTTCAAGTAGGCTTCAGCCTACACTCTGCTCCTCCTGCAGACCCTGGGCTCTAACACCGCCAGTTGGTGCCCAGAAGTGCTGGCTGCACAGAGAAAAACACCCGCCAATGTGTCAGTGGGGTTCAGCAACGCCAGCTGTTCCCCTGCTGTGTAGCCGGCAACGTGTCCTGCAAACGCCACGCAGACACAACAGACCTAAAACTGCCTCCAGTGCAGGCTTCGGCCTACACTCTGCTCCTCTGCTCCTCTTGCTGACCCTGAGCTCTAACACCGCCAGTTGGTGCCCGGAAGTGCTAGCTGCACAGAGAAAAACACCAGCCAATGTGTCAGTGGGGTTCAGCAACGCCAGCTGTTCCCCTGCTGTGTAGCCGGCAACGTGTCCTGCAAAGGCCACGCAGACACAAAGCTGCCGCCAGTGCAGGCTTCGGCCTACACTCTGCTCCTCCTGCTGACCCTGGGCTCTAACACCGCCAGTTGGTGCCTGGAAGTGCTAGCTGCACAGAGAAAAACACCCGCCAATGTGTCAGTGGGGTTCAGAAACGCCAGCTGTTCCCCTGCTGTGTAGCCGGCATCGTGTCCTGCAAATGCCACGCAGACACAAAGCTGCTGCCAGTGCAGGCTTCGGCCTACACTCTGCTCCCCCTGCTGACTGCTAGTTGGGGCTCTAGGAAGACAATCTTGAATAGGTCCCCATCCTGGTTCCAGTACCGTCAGCTGGTTCCGGGTAGAGCCTTTGGGTTAGGTGCCTCCTTCTGGGTATCTGAGTTCCACCAACGTCAGGTGGTCCTTGGTAGTGCTTTCAGGCATGGGTACCTCCTGCTTAGCAACTGGAATCCAGTATCGTCAGCTGGTCCTCGGTAGTTCCATTGGCTCTTGGACCTTCGGCTACCCATCCGGGTTCCAGTACCGTCAGCTGGTTCTCTGCAGTGTCTTTTTCTCTTGTACCTTCTGCTCCCCATCCTGGTTCCAGTACTGTCAGCTGGTTCCGGGCAGAGCCTTTGACTTAGGTGCCTCCTTCTGGGTATCCGAGTTCCACCAACATCAGGTTGTCCTTGGTAGTGCTTTCAGGCACGGGTACCTCCTGCTTAGTAACCCGGTTCCAGTAACGTCAGCTGGTCCTCGGTAGTTCCATTGGCTCTTGGATCTTCGGCTACCCATCCGGGTTCCGGTACCGTCAGCTGGTTCTCAGCAGTGTGTTTTGCTCTTGTACCTTCTGCTCCCCATCCTGGTTCCAGTACCGTCAGCTGGTTCCGGGCAGAGCCTTTGGCTTAGGTGCCTCCTTCTGGGTATCCGAGTTCCACCAACGTCAGGTGGTCCTTGGTAGTGCTTTCAGGCACGGGTACCTCCTGCTTAGTAACCGGGTTCCAGTAACGCAAGCTGGTCCTCGGTAGTTCCACTGGCTCTTGGACCTTCGGGTAGCCATCCGAGTTCCAGTTCCATCAGCTGGTTCTCGGCATTTTCTCAGCCTTCTTGTACCTTCTGCTACATTCCCAAGTTCAAGACCCTAAAGACGACGACCCGGAAGACCACCCCTAAGATGACGACGACACCAGAGACGACAACAACTGAGATGACGACGACCCTGGAGACGATGACCCTGAAGACCACCCCGATGACGATGACGACGGAGACGACGACCCTGGAGACGACGACATGGAAGACCGAGAAGCAGAAGAACAAGAGGCTGCAGAACAAAGAGCAGAATAACATTAAGCATAATACTAAATATCAGAGCAAAAGATATTATCTAAATTATAAGCAGAAGAAGACTAAGCACTGTATGGGGGTGAGTCCGTTCCTCCTCGTGGTGCCCCTGGATAAAGCCTGATGCTGCAGGCCAAACGGAACACGGAAAAATGTAACTCTTTTGTGACAGACAGAACGGAAGGTGTAATCTTCAAACTTTTATAGATAACAACTACAGGAATGCCTGTCACAAATAAGAATATGATGAAGAAGTAGAATATGAAGAAAAACAATAGTTGAATAAAAAGAATATGAAGAATGTTACAAAAAAAATAATAGGTAAAAGATGAAGAAGAAGATGAATAAGGTGAAGAAGAAGATGTCAAAGATGCTGATGATGATGAAGAAGAAAGTGTCGGAGAATTGAAAAAAAAGGTGAAGGGCATGGAAGTAGTGAAACATCAATATCTGACAAAATAAAAAATATCTTAACATAGTCAATATCTTTGTAACTCCGAACGTCTTTAAAAAAATAAAATTCCTGCTATTCTATTTGATTGGGCTAAACCTCTATGCCTTTAATGTCTCCGCCACCTCCCCCAATACATCCTACATTATTCTTAGTTGTTTTCCTTCATGTAGAATGAACCTACAAGGAAAGAAAGGGTTTATTTTTATTCCGATATTTTCGTCCCATTGACTTGCATTGGTATCATAGCAACATAGTAACATAGTAACATAGTTAGTAAGGCCAAAAAAGACATTTGTCCATCCAGTTCAGCCTATATTCCATCATAATAAATCCCCAGATCTATGTCCTTCTACAGAACCTAATAATTGCATGATACAATATTGTTCTGCTCCAGGAAGACATCCAGGCCTCTCTTGAACCCCTCGACTGAGTTCGCCATCACCACCTCCTCAGGCAAGCAATTCCAGATTCTCACTGCCCTAACAGTAAAGAATCCTCTTCTATGTTGGTGGAAAAACCTTCTATCCTCCAGACGCAAAGAATGCCCCCTTGTGCCCGTCACCTTCCTTGGTATAAACAGATCCTCAGGGAGATATTTGTATTGTCCCCTTATATACTTATACATGGTTATTAGATCGCCCCTCAGTCGTCTTTTTTCTAGACTAAATAATCTTAATTTTGCTAATCTATCTGGGTATTGTAGTTCTCCCATCCCCTTTATTAATTTTGTTGCCCTCCTTTGTACTCTCTCTAGTTCCATTATATCCTTCCTGAGCACCGGAACTAACTAGGGATTTGTACAGAGGCAGTATAATGCTCTCATCATGTGTATCCAGACCTCTATTAATGCACCCCATGATCCTGTTTGCCTTGGCAGCTGCTGCCTGGCACTGGCTGCTCCAGGTAAGTTTATCATTAACTAGGATCCCCAAGTCCTTCTCCCTGTCAGTTTACCCAGTGGTTTCCCGTTCAGTGTGTAATGGTGATATTGATTCCTTCTTCCCATGTGTATAACCTTACATTTATCATTGTTAAACCTCACCTGCCACCTTTCAGCCCAAGTTTCCAACTTATCCAGATCCATCTGTAGCAGAATACTATCTTCTCTTGTGTTAACTGCTTTACATAGTTTTGTATCATCTGCAAATATCGATATTTTACTGTGTAAACCTTCTACCAGATCATTAATGAATATGTTGAAGAGAACAGGTCCCAATACTGACCCCTGCGGTACCCCACTGGTCACAGCGACCCAGTTAGAGACTATACCATTTATAACCACCCTCTGCTTTCTATCACTAAGCCAGTTACTAACCCATTTACACACATTTTTCCCCAGACCAAGCATTCTCATTTTGTGTACCAACCTCTTGTGCGGCACAGTATCAAACGCTTTGGAAAAATCGAGATATACCACGTCCAATGATATCGGCGATATCCGATATTTTTTGAATATCGTCCGATCCAATCCGATACCGATACTTTCCGATATCGGAAGGTATCGTTCAACACTAAAGATGAATGATAACTCCATAACTTTTTAACTTTTTCGCCACTCATGGTTAGTGGTTGGATGAAGCCATTTATTGTAAAACTAGTGTTTTCTCTTTTTAAATTATAATGACAACCCAAAACATCCAAATGACCCTGATCAAAAGTTCACATACGCCTTTTCTTAATACTGTGTATTGCCCCCTCTAACATCAATGACAGCTTCAAGTCTTTTGTGGTAGTTGCGGATGAGGTTCTTTATTTTCTCAGATGGTAGAGCTGCCCACTCTTCTTGCCAAAATGCCTCCAGTTCCTACAGGAAGCTCTGTACTTAGTATGCAGTGTCTGTGTACAGGTAATACAGTGATCACTGGTGACATTATACACAAGAGCTCTGTATATAGTATACAGTGTATGGTGTTAGTGTATAGGTGACACACTGACTCACCAGTGACATCTCTAGGTGAAGTCCTTCATCTTTGTTTTTCATATTTCATCCAGCACAGACCGCCATCACTTCTTCTAGCCAGGGCTCGTCTCTGCAGGAAATAACAGTTATCTCGAGTTCTGCATGCAGAGCATATTAATTAATTTTTCCTGACTTCTACATTACACCACATAAAGAAAAAAGGCAACATAGTATGACTCTACACAATAACAAGACCACCCCCCCCATTTAAAACAGTATTCTCAAAAAATAAAATAAATGCATGACTGCCGTAATATCCCTTAATTAGCCCCTTTGGTAATAATATCCCCCATCCTGGCCCCGTGTGTCTCATTCCTGGCTTCAGCCATATGATCTCCCCATCCTGCCCCATCTGTCCCCATTGTATCCATCCTGCCCCATGATCCAATCCTGCCCCATGTCTTTCATTTTGCCCCGTGTCTCCAATCATACCCGGTATCTCCAATCTTGCCCCACCTTTCTCCAGTGCTGCCCCCGGTATGTCCAGCATTCTGCCTCAGTGTGTCCAGCATTCTGACCCCAAGTGTGTCCAGCATTCTGCCCCCAGTGTCTCCAGTCCTGCCCCCAGTGTCTCCAGTCCTGCCCCCAGTGTCTCCAGTCATGCCCCCAGTGTCTCCAGTCATGTCCCCAGTGTCTCTAGTCATGCCCCCATGTCTCCAATCATACCCCGTATCTCACATTCTGCCCCTATGTCCACCATTTTGCCCCCCATGTCCACCATTCTGCCCCCATGTCCACCATTATTATTATTATTATTATTTATTTATATAGCACCATTAATTCCATGTTGCTGTACATGTGAAAAGGGGTTACATACAGGGTTATAGATATCGTTAAAAGTAAACAAATTTACTGTGACAGACTGGTACGGAGGGGTGAGGACCCTGTCTTTGCAGACTTGCATTCTTCAGGATAATGGGGAAGAGACAGGAGGTTGGTGTGCTGCAGCACTGGTGGTTGGTGAGGCGGCAGCTCGGGTGGATGGTTGGGCAGCAGCGATGCGGCAGCTTGGGTGGTTGATGACGCAGCGGCAGCTCGGGTGGTTGGTGACATGGCAGCAGCTCGGGTGGTTGGTGACGTGGTGGCAGCTCGGGTGGTTGGTGAGGCGGCAGAATGGTTATTGCAGGCTGCAGCCTTTCCTGAAGAGATGAGTTTTCAGGTTCCGTCCGAAAGATCCGAGGGTGGTGGATAATTGGACGTGTTGAGGTGTGGAATTCCAGAGGATGGGGATATTCGGGAGAAATATTGGAGGCGGTTGTGTGGAACGAATAAGTGTGGAGGAGAGTAGAAGGTTTTGGGAGGATCGAAGATTACATGAGGGAAGATAGTGAGAGATTAGTTCAGAGATATAGGGAGGGGACAGGTTGTGGATGGCTTTATAGATCAGTGTTAGTAGTTTGAACTGAATTTGCTCGGGAATTGGGAGCCAGTGGAGGGATTAGCAGAGGGGTGAAGCAGGGGAGTAGCGAGGAGAGAGATGGATTAGCCGAGCAGCAGAGTTGAGGACAGACTCGAGTGGTGTAAGGAAGTTAGCGGGGAGGCAACAGAGAAAGGTGTTGCAGTAATCGAGGCGGGAGATGATGAGGAGATGTACAAGAGTTTTAGTAGATTTTGGGCTGAGGAAGGGACGGATTCTGACAATATTTTTGAGCTGGAGGCAACAGGAGGTGGCAAGAGTTTGGACATCCGGTTTGAAGGACAGGGTAGAATCGAGAGTTACCCCAAGGCAGCGGATTTCAGGTGCGGGAGAGAGCGTGATACTGTCTACATTCCACCATTCTGCCCCATGTCTACCATTCTGCCCCCATGTCCAACATTCTGCCCTATGTCCAGCGCTCTGCCCCCTTGTTCAGCATTCTGACCCCATGTCCAGCATTCTGCCCCATGTACAGCATTCTGCCCCCATGTCCACCATTTTGCCCCCATGTCCAGCATTCTGCTTCCATATCCAGCATTCTGTCCCCATGTCCAGCATTCTGCCCCCATGTCCACCATTCTGCCCCCATGTCCAGCATTCTGCCCTCATGTCTCACAGTCTGCCCCCATGTCCAGCATTCTATCCCCATGTCCAGCATTCTGTCCCCATGTCCAGCATTCTGCCCCCATGTCCAGCATTCTGCCCCCATGTCCACCATTCTGCCCCCATGTCCAGCATTCTGCCCCCATGTCCAGCATTCTGCCCGCATGTCCACCATTCTGCCCCCATGTTCATCATTCTGCTCCATGTCCACCATTCTGCCCTCATGTCCAGCATTCTGCCCCATGTCCAGCATTCTGTCCCCATGTCCAGAATTCTGCCCCCATGTCCACCATTCTGTCCCCATGTCTACCATTCTGTCCCCATGTCCACCATTCTGCCCCATGTCCACCATTCTGTCCTCATGTCCACCATTCTGCCCCCCGTGTCCACCATTCTGCCCCCATGTCCACCATTCTGCCCCCCATGTCCAGAATTTTGTCCCCATGTCTCACAGTCTGCCCCGAGCCCCCCAGATCGCCGCTCTCAATAAAAAAAAATGTTCTTACCTGGCTGCGCTCCTGCGGCAGGTGAAGCTCCCTCCACGCAGCTGAAGCACGCACTCGCCGGCGACTGACAATGACGTCAGAAGCCGGCGACGTGTGCGCTGCGGCTGACGTCAGCTGCCAGCCTCCGATTGGCCCACACGTCAATAGCGTAAAAACTGCCACAGCGCCGCTGAGGGCCCGGTTTAGCCTGCCGGTAGGGACCTGGATGCGGGCCCCTCTGCCCACCAGGCCCTATATGCCAGTCAGGTCAGTAATGCCTTGATGGTGGCCTTGACTGTATATAAAAAAAACAAGTATAGCAGCTCCAATTTAAATGGAAAGATACAAAAGTGAAAAAAGATTATTTGTATTGAAATATCTTTCAAATCAGCCTATGAAGTAAAAAATAAAAATCCCTAAAATCTTTCTTGTTTTTCTAGAATTTGCTGATTTATTATAGATGACTTCAAGACATTGTTAGTCTCTGCACATCTTCAATTATAAAGCCTCGTTACAGTCATGTTTCCTTCTAAAAATTAAATGTAAATTTTAAATGTAAGTACACTTGTGAGCTCTAGGGGTTTAAAAGCAATACCTGCTGTTTCTGATTATTTGGTTATATTTACTTGCAGAGGTTTGCAATCCCTATGGCCCTTTAATTATTGAGGCCATATATTTTCAGAATATGCTTGCATAGCATTTTTATTTTCAAGCCAGAGATCATTCTTTAAAATCTGGTTCACTACTTTTTTTTCTTCTGCATACAATGCAAGCAGACATATAATTCATGCATATCATTATCATCAAACAAGCTTTCTACTGTTTATGTTCAATCTTGTTTTATAAAATATTATACTTTACAGTAGTGATGCTGAACAGTGTTTTTTTGCTTATAAATCAGCTAATTAGTAAGTAAACAATAATCTTCAAAGACTCTAAAGACTTAAGATATCAAACTAAAAACAACTGTCCTTACTAAACATCCCTATAAGCATAAAATACACCTAAAATTCATGTGTGCATACAAAGATACACAAATCAAGAGGGTCTCTTCGCGCAAGCTGATAAAATGAAATGAAATGCCAGTAGCAAGCAATAGTTCAATATACTGTATATATATATATATATATATATATATATATATATATATATATATATATATATATATACAGTGACATGCAAAGGTTTTGAGCACCCCTGGTCAAAATCACTGTTATTGCGAGGAGTTAAGCAAGTTGACCATGAAATGATCTCTAAACGGCCTAGCGTTAAAGAGGCACATTTCCTTTGTATCTAGGCAAAAAATATATATTTTCATTTTTTACATTTTAAGAGTCACAAAAAGGAAAATAGGCCAAAGGAAAATAGGCAGAAGGAAACTTCCATGGTGCAGCCACCCTGCATTGCTAGTAACCCCCCTTTGAAAACTTTACAGCTTGTAATTGATTTTTGTAGCTAGACAAGAGTCTTTTGATGCTTGTTTGAGGGATTTTCATCCATTCTTCCCTGGAAAATTCCTCCAGTTCTGTGAGATTCCTGGTCGTTTTGCATGATTGCTATTTTGAGGGCCAGCCAGAGATTTTTAATGATGTTCAGATCAGGGGACTGTGAGGGCCATTGTAAAACCTTTACCTGCACCTTTTGAGGTATTGTATTGTGGATTTTTGGCATGTTTAGGATCATTGTTCATTTGTAGAAGCTAGGCAGCTGCTTAGACAAACTCATAGCTGTTGTTTTTGGCACAAGGTTAGAGGAGGCTGGGTTTTTATAAAGCTGGGAAATTTGCATCACCTGGCTTTCCTAATGATGATAGTTAACAAGCTATAACCCTAACAAGCTAATTAAGGTCTGAAACCTTGGTAAAAGTTATCTAAGCACGCAAATCTCCAAGGATGCACAAACGTTTCCATTGACCCATTTTACATTTTGTATTTTTAAAATGTAAAAGATGCAAAATATATATTTTTGCTTTGCCAAAAATACAAAGGAAATGAGTAATCTTTAACTTTTTGCCTTTTAGAAATCATTTCAACTTGCTTAACTGTTCACAATAACAGTAATTTTGACCAGAAAGATTTAGCAGACTCTGGAGTTGTGGTAC